>NC_084981.1:4291803-4486803 GCF_963691925.1 Scomber scombrus
GTAATGCAGGCATGATATTTTACTGTTTAAGAATAAACTTTATTTTTATTTTTTTAAACTTCACTGGGAATATAATATATATATATTAAACTTGAATTAGGAAAAATGATTAAATATACAGGAAAATGCGGCCTGTGTATCTTAAAAAACAAAAAAAGGGCACATATCAGACTATTGGCTATTGGCATATCTGTGATAGGTCACAAAAACAATGAATGCATTCATTTATAGCCACAATCTCTCAGGAAACATTTGAAATGTGAAAACCTTCAGTTTGATCAGGTTACCTACAGAAGTCCTTCAACTTTATAAAAAAAACTTATTTAAAGCAATTAACTTGAGAAAAAATGTTAACACAACAGAGGGGAGAGCTCCATGACATTGGCTCGGCACATGCACACGCTCATTATTTAATAAAGTGTAATAATAGTCGAAGCTGTCATCGGAGTGACTGTTGACAGATTACGGTATGTGCGGCGCTGTCAACATGTTTGATGAGAGGTAATATGGGCAGAAAGTGAGAGCTCATTAAATATGAACCTTTCTATCAATAGTCATTCAGAGTGTGAAATAGAAAAAAATAAGCTATAATATTTATTTTTTTTAAAAGCTTTTATTTTCTAATTACAAGTATGGTGGCCCAGAGGGCTCAAGAAAAATCTTTGAAAACACAAACTGTATGTCACACTTAAAAAAATATATATACGCAAATGAGGAAACATATGCCAGATGGCTGCAGTGTCCACTTACAGAGATGTACTGTAAACACATGTTATTCATAACAATTACAGCACTGTTATTACCAAAACAGCAGCTGACAAAGCAATTCCAAATCAATCACACTAGATGTGACAGTCTAGAGCTTGGAAACAGTGTTTAGAGCCCCACCGGTATATCGATCAGCCGATATCATCGGCATATATCGACTCATCACAGTATCGTGAATCATTACATATCTTTGTCACAAGTGATAATCACATTTTAGGGATCATTGCAAAAAAAATGTGTGTTTATGTGTATATTATGTACATGTAACATTATCGGCCAATGTATCGATATCGGTATTTCTTTTTCTCCCGAATATGCGATATCGATCTGGCCTTAGTTGTGACATCGATGACTTTTTAAATGTATTTTTATGTGCTTGTGTTTGGTCTATTTCTTGAGTTGAAAGATGACTGTAAGTGACACAATTCATTACTATTACATTCAGCAGACTATAAATGAACACAAACATAGTGTTAGTGCACCTCAGACCCGTCACTCCACAATCATCAGTTAAAACCGTGTCGCTCCTCATACGCTCGCTGTACTCTGGCCAGTTTAGGCTGCACTTAACTAAAGCTGATCTCCGCTGTGGCCTCGGGGTTGCCCCTGTCTGTGCCAGCCGTATCAATAGTCACCACAGCTGGGCTCGGGCTCCGACGCGGCGCTGGAGACTATCGCACCACCGCCTTAACACCCAAACCATCCAGGCCAATCACAATCAGTGGATGTATGTCTGTGTGTGTGTGTGTGTGTGTGTGTGTGTATTTCCCCACTCTTCCTCTACATCTTCAGTACATGCCCTTGAGCATGTGCAAAATGGCTCAGTATCAAAGAGTGATGATTGAACTGAAAACATACTCCACTCGGAGAAAAATAAGCCCCTCAGTGTGTCTGAGCGAATGTGTGTGTGTGTGTGTGTGTGTTTAAGTGTGCGAATGTGTGTGTTTGTGTGCTATCAGCGTATATGAATGTGATGTGTGTATTAGAAATGGCAGATGTGTGCTTTTCTTGATCTAACTTCTGTGTGTGTGTGTGTGTGTGTGTGTGTGTGTGTGTGTGTGTGTGTGTGTGCGTGTGTCTGTGTGTGTGTGACTGTCCACTGTAAAAACAAAGCGAGGCAGAGAGGCAAGGAGACATTCGCTGAGACGTATTGAATTTCAATAAAAAACTGCAATGAGGAGTATGAGGCTCGGGCGATTTTTCAATCTCTCATTGCTCTGTCTTAAATTAGTCGTGGTACACTCCATTTTCACCATCGCCCAGCTAATCAGATCTCTCTCCGTCCCCTGGGCCTTGCCTCATTTGGTACGTCCCAAGAGTCATGTGCCAATCAAATTGCTCATCAATGTGTGCCTCTTTCTCTTTTTCTTGGTGTCTCTCTCTCTCTCTCTCTGGCTTTAAAGCATTTCATTAAACTGTGCCATGGATAAAAAAAAAAAAAAAAAAGAAGTTATTGAAGCCGAGGGGCCGTGTTGTGTTGAATATCATCATATAAGTGTGGATTCAGAAGAGAAGATCTTCCTGTTTCTGTGGGTCGACCAAATTCTATGACACTTCATACGCTATAAATAAGATCAAATGAAGCTTGTCAAGCTGGAGGTTGTGTATACAGGATTTGGTGGCATTAATTTAGTGCAAATACTTCTTAATTTGAGTGTATGACTGACTATTTATTACACATGAATAGGGTTGGGTATCATTTTAAAACGTTGCGATACCATTACCAACCACTAGCCGGTTTGTACAAGGTGTCATGTGACCAAACTTGAACGTTTTTTATAGCTGTTCCAAAAAGGCCCAACTCGAAGGTGGAGCGGAAAGCAAAAGGCAAAGGTGTACATGGTGTTTCGCTCATTTATACTCACAAAGTTGACTGTAGTTGTATGAAGAATGAACAAAGAGAGAGAGAGCTAGAAAGACACATTCATGTTCTGCCAACTGTCTCACATTCATGCACCTGTTTATTCACTGTGTGAAGTGGGGTTCGACTGTTGGATTGTCTGTCCTCTCACGGCTGGTTTAAGTTGGATAGAATGCAGAAACCTGTGTCCTAATATGTGAGTGCTAAAACATTCTCATGCATGGGTCACAAGAACAGCATTTCTTTTGATTAGTTAAATTAACGAAAGTGGAAAATGATCTCATGTTGCAAGTTACAGCTTGAAAGCCTGTTTAGATGGGGACACTGTGGTTAGCACTGTGGCCTCACATCTAGAAGGGTTATGAGTTCGCACCTACGATCTGTTTGAGGCCTTTCTTTGTGGTGTTTGCATGTTCTCTCCAGGTATTCTGACTGCCTCCCACAGACCAAGAACATGCAGGTTTTGGTTAAGTGTCCACTCTAGATTGCCCCCTTCATACTGTATTTTAACCCCTGTACTCTAGGATGTACCCTATCTCTCACCCAATGTCAGCTGGGTTTGGCTCCAGCTTCCCCATGACCCTCTAGAGCAGGGGTGTCAAACTCATTTTTATTAAAGGGCCACATACAGACCAATTTGATCTCATGTGGGCCCGATCATTAAAAAGATGGAAGGAAGGAAGGAAGGAAATAAGAAGGTAAGGAAGATAAGACAGACAGAAGGAAGTGGGGAAGAAAGGAAGGAAGGAAAGAAGGAAAGACAGACAGAAGAAAGGGAAAAAAGAAGGAAGGAAGGGAGGAAGGACAGATGGAAGGAAGGACAGAAGGAAGAAAGGGAGGAAGGACAGATGGAGGGAAGGAACGAAGAAAGGAAAGGAGGAAGGACAGATGGAAGGAAAGATAGAAGGAAGAAAGGGAGGAAGGAAGAAAGAAAAAAAGGAAGGTAGGAAGGGCAGATGGAAGGAAGGAAAAGAACACAGGAAGGAAAGTGGGGCGGATTAGACCCATCGGCGGGCCGGTTCTGGCCCGCGGGCCGCATGTTTGACACCTCTGCTCTAGAGGATAAGTGGTAAAGAAGATGGATAGGTGGATGGACGGCCCTGTTTAGTCTCATTTCCACTGGATGCAAAATCTTTGACAAATCCCTTTCATGGTGGTTTAAATGTCCAATGGAAGCACTTTAGAAATGAATCATCTTCAAGCAGTCTTTTCAGCTACAAGAGTTCCAGTAAGCATATCATACACATATAAACATTTACTGTAAGTCTGATGGAAACTGGGGCTGACAACATGCATATCTACCTAGGGCTTCATACCTATGTATACGGCCAGATGCTGCTTGTATTTCACTTGTGATTGTAATCTGTTGATTATTTTCTTGATTGGTCTGTTAATCGATGAGTCATTAGGTCTATAACATTATAAAAAATGATGGAAAAATGTTCATCACTGTTTGCCTAAGTCCAAAATGCAGCTTAAAATGCCTTGTTGTGTCCTGACCAACAGTGTACAACATAAATATATTCATGTTACTATCATAGGGAACTAAATAAATCAGTTAATCATCAAAATGTTAACATTGTGTCTTTAAAAATGATTGATGAATGTACTAATTATTACAGCTCTCTATGTACATTCATTAGAAAGTTGCAGTTCTGAGTAAGAAACCTACGATACACTGATGAGTGTGTGTCGATACAGTCACTGTTGTAACAAGGAACAAGCTCTCCTCATTACTTATGAAATGCTGACATATAAATATAATGTACACACTAAACAAAATGGACATGCCTGCTTATTATACACCTATGAGTATTGTGGTATTCTGTAAAAAAAAAAATAAAACGAAGAAATGACCAAAATGTCAGAATTGCTTATATATGATTTCATATGATTCGAGCCACACGTCCTGAAAAAATCAAGTTACTATAAGAATCTCCAATATTCCTGAAAAGTATAATAATAATAACTATGGGGGGGGCGTGATTAAAGCCTCACCTCTCACACTCTTCCAATAGTTTCAGATTCGTTCAATGGTCCTGGTCTCTTATAATTTCCTCGATAAAGAAAAAAAAAAAAAAAAAGTTCTTTCCCTACAATTATACTGTTGGAGGGAACAATGTCCCATTTGGGATTTTAAGCCATTTACACAGATGATTCCAGTAATGCCATGCAAATAGAATTTAATTCAAAGTTAATTCGCCCGCATTACTTTTTAATAAAGAAATGATAAATTATAATCTCCTCTGCAATTTAATCTATTTATGCTGCTTCCGTCGCTGGAAAGTGTCCACTGCTTGTCTTTCCATTAATTGAGGGGAAAGACGGGCAGAACGGGGAAAAAAAGAAAGAAGTAGGAAAATAAAAGGAGGTAGCAGGTAAATTTGTTATCTCGGCGCCGGACTGTGTTTGAGAAAGAAATAAAGGGTGTAATGAATTGATTTCATATTTAGTCTCAGGCGTGTTGATACACATAGATCTCTAGTGGTCTTTCAGTGCCTATAGCCTGCAGTATTTTCTTTCCTTTCATTAAGGTTGAGATTCTGCCCTTTGATAGTGTTATCGATTCTGCCTCTGAACACTGTGGCACCCCTGTGAAGTTGCTCTTCAGGTAGGAAAAAAAAAAAAGGGGGAAAAAAAAGAAGAAGAAGCTATTATCTTTTGTGTTATCCTGTACCAGTGTAGTGGCGATTCACAAAACCGCTTTACTTACCAGTGAACTGTTTTCCTTCGCTCTTTGTTCTAACTCGCTTTCATTGAATTCAAGGGATAATTACAGATTCTAGTAGCTGCGGCCGCCGCTCGGGCCCCGCTGTAATTTCAGCAGACTGAAATTTATTGCTTAAATCATTATGATTCTCTCCCCCCATCTCTGTGTTTAAATTCTATCGCCCCTTCAATCTGTTTCCCAATGTGTATGAAGAGGTGTAGAACTCCGCCGTGCTTCAACTTAAGTCCAAATTTGACCTTGTGGGTTTTTTATCATTATAATGGAGAGCAAATATCAAGTGAACGTTGGCTCGCTCTAATCGGATACTTTAGTGACCTACATGTGGTAATTTGTCACCTTTGCCAAATAATATCCTCTCTGTCCTCAGTCGTGGCTCCACTTTGTCTTCGGAGGAACGCTGGTCTGGGGGCGGATGATGAATAAGAGAAGATCCACTGGGGTTAGTGGACACCGCCTGACATGCATGGATCCACCTGGCAATCCAACATCATGCTATACAGAAGACCCATGGTAAGTGATATTTTCAGCTACTACAAAAACAGTGTCTTTACAGTTAAAAATGTACAATAAGGTCTTTTAACATGAGGTCAATTTCAACCTAGAAAAAAGGGAAAAAACGCCACTTTCTACAACTCAAGAACAGACTTAGTTAATGAGTTTCATTGATTAAGGCTGATGCTACAAAATGCCAACAGGCCTAGAATTACATGTAGTACTTGAGAGGTAAAGTCCAGACCCTCATGGGGCCCCCAATGCCCCATAGTCACTGTGTGTCAGTTGGTTTCTAGTGTTTTAATACACTGCTTTAGATGTGTCCTGTACTGTTTCATGTCTTTTATACCTGTCTGCAGTGGTGGAATCAATTCTCAGATACTTTAATTAAGTAAAAGTAGATTTTTTATTTTATTTTAAAGTGGAAGTAAAACATAATATCACCAGAAGTCTTAAAACTAAAAGTACTATATATGCACAATTGGCCATTTTATAATGTTATATTACTATTAATATATTACTTTAATAAATTACTATGAATATATTAATAATACTGTTTCATTATTACCAAGACCTTGATATGTAAGCAGTATTAAATGTTGCAGTTACTGGGAATATACTATAAGTGTCAAATAAATATGGTGAAGTAAACAGTACAATATGTAATGTAATTGTATTTAGACAGGGACTATAAAACATTAACCTTGTATAAAACAATTAGAGATGCATTGGACCAGGTAGGTGGAACAATAAATTAATGACAGAATTGGATGTAATTGGAGTAAAAAAAACAGCAGGTCATGACATTTTACAAACATTATCATCCCCATATCCCTGCACACCTAATCACCATCATTCACAAATCTGTACATAGATGCAGCAATAAAATTATCAATGTATTATTATTTTATTGGCCCACATTGTCACACAAAGCATATTCCTTAATACATTAGTATTTCACTAAATAATTACAAACAGGGGGGTCCACAAAGGGGGCCCACTGGCAATGTTTGCCCCTGGGCCTCAAAGCAGGTTAATCCAGCCGTGGGCAAACTTTTTTTTTTTTTTTTTTTTTTTTTTTTTTTAATGTTAGAATGTACTAGCGATATAAAATATGCTCACCTCACCTTGCCGGTTTTAATAAATACCAAACGCGCTGACCTTTCTTCTCTCTTAATACTGCATGGGGAAAAAAATGTGTGTTAAACTTCAAACTTCTTTTGAAACATGTACTGTAACTTCGGCTAACCCGACTCAAAAAGACACAGGTTGAGAAAATCTTCAAATGTATTGCTGGAAAAACAAGGAAGCTCTCAGTGAGCATGAGTAACAGGAGACAGAAAAGGTGAATTTGAACATTTTTTACTTTGGCGTTAATGGGAATCTCTACATGTAGCGACTGCATTCCCCTCTTCTTTCTAATCATGTCCTCCTCCTCCTCCTCTCTTTCTATCTCTTGACTGAATCATATGTTTAAGCTGCTAATTAGCACCCGGTCCCCAGCAGACATCACTACAACTAACTAACAGCAGAGAACAGAGCTAAATGACCCTTGTGGACAGCAGTCAGAATCCCAATTGGACACATATGAGTGAGTTGAGTTTGATTGTACTGATATTAAAAAAAGCGGTACAAGCTTAATCTATATTGTTCTATGTGTAAAAAAAGGAATGAAAATGACTCAAATATGACTTTGGTGACAAAATAAAGAAATATACCATCTGTACTAATCACAGCACCGGAGTCTGTGTAAGAATTTAGACATTTGGCTGATGTATCCACTTAAATATAAAAAGTGAAAGAAAAAAAACTATCCGCAGCAGCCAAACCAAGGACATAAGATCAAACGTGATAATATACCAAAGCTCATTTTGCTCAAAGATCCTAATTGATTGGTTGATTATGCTTTCTCTGTTCCTCCATCTCGGTGGGTCTTCTTTAATAGCTCCATAATGACGCTACTGAACTGGACGCGTAAGCCTCAGCCAATTAGAATAGTAATAGGTTCTAATTAACTAAAAAAAAGGATTTTCAATAAAAAAAGGAGGAGATAGCGAATTTGATTACTCATATTCATTAACTTTTTTTTTCTCCCCCCCCCCTTCCCTCCCTCCCTCCCTCCCTCCCTTGCCATCCCTGGAACTTTGCTCCCTTCATTTTTATGAATATTTTATCTCGTGTGAAACATCACAATACACGCTGTCCCTGGCAAAGGCCAGAGACATAACAGCAGAAAAGCCTTTCTTCTGCTCTCATTCAAAGAGCCTTTCTTTGTTTCTGCATAATGAACAAGTCGCTGATGGCTGCAGAATAAATTTTAATTAGAGTTTTTTTTTGTTTTTTTTTGGAGGAGACTTGTAAGGATGATAGGTTGTTTTAAATCAAAACTTGACAGTGTGAAGGCTTTTTAGGAATAAACCAAAGTTAGTCGCTAGGAGTGTGTTCGCATGTGTGTGTGTGTGTGTGTGTTTATGACAGGCAGAGACAGAGAGTCGTGTTGTGCCAGCAGGTGTCTGTAACGGCGCATCAATGATTTGCAACAATTTTACCAGCTCCCTCCTCCTCCTCCTCCTCCTCCTCCTCTTCCTCCTCCTTCTCCTCTCTGGCTCTTTCTTCCTCTCGATTCCCTCTCTGTCTTTCTTGCCTCGGGTCAAGTTAGCACCACTTAAGGACTACAACTGTGCCCGATCACAATATGTTTTCTGTGTTTATGTGTGTGTGTGTGTGCGTGTGAGTGTATACATACCTGTTTTGCTTGTTCCCCCTACCTGATGCCTCCCGTCGCTCGCAGCCAAAGCATGTCAGCTTTTGAGAGACAAAAACAAAAACAGAGGCGAGGCAGAGAGGGGACACCAGGTATACCAGCGTGTGTGTGTGTATGTGTGTGTCTGTGTGTGTGTATGTGTGTGTGTGTGTGTGTTCATCCTGCGGGCTGGTTCGCCATGAGACAGGGCCAGATGGTCACCCCAGGCAAAGCAGGTTGGGCCTGTTTACCTGCTTCACTCTGGGTCATGTCAGCTTCGTTTTCAGCTTAGCCTCAACACGGCTCAAGCCTCCGTGCCAAAAACGCCGCATTTAACTCCCCGTCTTCTCCTCCACCTCCTCCTCTTCTTTCCTCCTCCACCTCTCTCTCTCTCTTTCTCTCTCTGTCTCTCTAGCTCAGAGTATTTGAAGGGATAACTTTTGTCCTTCTGCTCCCCTGCAGATGTATTTTTAGTGGTGGAAGGATGTGACTCAACACTATAACAAAAACCTTTTCCGAAGCCAAAAATTCTGCTTGTGCAAAACTGAGGAGCAAATGGAAATTAAAGCTGCAGCTAACTAATATTTTCATTGATTTTTTATTTTATTTTTTGATAAATTACTACATCATTTGTAGTTAATCCATTGTTAAGTTAGCCTAAAAACTGAAAAAAAGTCATTTACGCTGATATAAAACAGGGAAAAGCAGCAAATCTTTACATCTAAAAAGTTGAAATGCTTTACTATTCATGTATTTTGCTTTAATCGATGTACAAAATTGTTGCTAATGAATTTTCTGTTAACTGACTAATCCATTACTTTATGATTAATCATTTCAAGTCAAGTGGAAATATAAAAATAGTTCCTTTTACAGTCCCATAATTCACCCTGTAGATACATGGTAAATAATAGTATATTATTGGGTAATTACCATTGGTAATAAGTAGGTAAATACAGATGCAAATGACAATAACTACTAAAAAACTAAGAAAAAACCTCCACCATTACCCATCGACTTAACTGAGCACTGTGTAATTATGACTGTTTAGCTTGGTAATAACGCTAATTACAAGCAGGCAATCAATTCTAACCCTAATCCTAACGCAAACCCTAACCCAACAACCCAGTCTCACGTCAAAATAGCTACGTTGGTCCACAGCACAAAACCTATACGTTTCACAATAAAAGTACTAAAATTGTGAGATGTTTTCCATTGGCCTGCATCCTTTTCACATGAGTTTTCTGGAGGATCTAACACTCACTCACACATTCATACATCATTGTACATATGGAGCAATTTGGGGTTAAGTATCTCACCCAAGGACACATCGAACCGCCGATCTTCCGATTGGTGGACGACCGCTCGACCTCCTGAGCCCCGGCCGCCCCAGTGATGCCATTTCTTTTATTCTCAGTGTAAAATGCAATATTTTAAGACAGGCTGTGAGATAGACATCAGTCTGGTGCTGGAGCAGTATCAGAAGCTGAGGAAGCTGTACCACATAGATGAAGCTGATGTGCATGGACCTCATGTCCTGGTATCGTCCCTTGAGGATGACTCTGTTGTTGTAGTGGCATTGATAGATGCTTCAGGTGCCCATGGAAAGCAGGGGCTGCCAAAAAAAGGTGAGCGACTTGACTTACGGATCGGATGTGTCTGACCAGCAACAAGACCAGCTGTGTGCCCTGTTGCTCAAGTGGGAAAAAGTGTTTCCAAAACCTGATGAGAATTTTTGGCGGATGTACCTGGTACAATACCGCATCAACACCAGTAATGCAGTACCCATTAGGGAGTGGCATCAACCTCTTCCAACTCTGATGTACAAAGAGATGCCTTTCCCCTGCTATAGGGATCAAAGATACTCTGACCAGCCTGACACAAGTGGAGTGGTTTTCAATCCTTGACCCGGCAGGTCGAGATGGTTCCCCAAGACAGAGGGAAACTACATATACCACACTGCGTAGACTTGTTTGAGTTTGAGCACATGCTTTTGGTGTTTCTTTTGAATCAGCAACATTCCAACACCTGATGCAACTGTGTTTAAGTGGCCAGGTCCAGTCATTACTGGTATATACATGGATGATATTATCATCTACTCACCTGATTTCTCCTCTAACCCCCCAGCCTTGAGATGACTTGTTCTAAAGGCTGTAGTGGTACAGGTTGAAACTGTGAACTGGACAAGTTGGAACTCTTCCTGCACAAGATGACGTTTTTTTCTATGAGGTAGACCAGAATCGGGTAAGACCTGACCCTGATAAGATCTCAGCTGTACTGAGACAGGATACTAAAGATGTTTTGGGTCTGGTTTTGCTAAAATCGCACACCCCCTGACAAGCATTCCAGCTGATAAAAAAGGATTCAGACTTGGACATTACAGTGGTTTTTTGATGCACTAGAAACAGCATTGATACAAGCACCTGTTTTAGTATAATCTATCGGCGCCCCCCTCATTCATCATCTACATAGATGTCAGCAACAAGTGATTAGGAGCAGTCATGGCCCAAGAGGAACGGGAGCAAGCCAAAGTCTACATCCAACTGAATGGAATGATGCTAAACAGCCAGAAGATGAGTCGCAATGTGGGTAATGCAGGAGTCGTGTTTTTACACGGTAGAAATAGAAATCCTCCCTAAATCCCTCCGTGATCGTACTGACCTCATCAAATTCAAATTTTTCCTCATGACTCACCTTTTCAAATCTGCTTTTAATATTTGATTGTTTAGTTTAAACTTTAGTTTAGTTAAAAATTTAGTTTATTTTTCTCTGCATTGTTTCCATCGATTGTGTTTTCATTTATTCTGTATGGTTTTATTGTTTTAATTGTCTTTGATTTGGTAAAGCGTCTCTGATTATTGCGATAAGCGCTCTGTTAAAAAACATTTATTATAATTATTATCATTATTATTAATATATCCGATTCTGCTGTATCACTTTTTTTTTTAAATTGTCCATCAGTGAGTTATCAGAGATCAATACTAACTTGGTACTTTTAACAGCAGTACTGTAATCTTCTGTTGATGCCGCATCAACAGCAGATTACAGTAGGAAATAGATAACATGAATATGATCAAATAAACGTATAAAACTGGGAAAATGGTGAAATAACGGCCTGTCTCCAATGTAAGCCCATTTCAAATAAGGGTCTGATAATCTGCAGTTGAAATGAACAAAAGCCACTTATTACAATTTGAGATAATAGTTTGATACGTGAATTTCCACATTACCATAAACAACACTTTGAACTATGTGTCCTTTACTGTTTGAAACACATGAGTGCAATCATAACTGCTAGTATCAATATTTCATCTTCATAATAAACACTAACAATACATTTATATTCATCTTTATTTTCACACTTCACTCTAATACATTGTTACACCGGGAATGTTACATGTACAGCATCAGCAGTTAAACAGTGAAACGCGAGGCTACTTCCATCAGAGCAGAACAGCTTCTCTCTCTCTCTCTCTCTCTCTCTCTCTCTCTCTCTCTCTCTCTCTCTCTCTCTCTCTCTCTCTCTCTCTCTCTCTCTGCCCCTGTTAACCCCCCGCTGTAGCAGCAGTTGCTGGCACCGTGGCTAAGCATGATGTCCGGCTGTAGCAGTAACAGGTGCCTACATGTTGCCTGCTGGCACCGTGCCGCCACACAGCAGCAGCCATCTTGGCAGCGTACTCAGCCCCTCACGCCCCAGCTCGCCAGCTGTAATCTGCCTAATCTCAACCTCCATACAGCTGCTAGTTAATTTAGAGTGGTCATACACACTGATGATATGACTGTGCATCACACGGCGCTGCTGTGTGTGTGTGTGGGGGGGGGGTAAAAGTATGGTATGTAATGTATTTTTAAGATTCAGTCAGACGGTCAGTTTTGGATCCTGCTGTTTGCCTGTGATACTGTCATTACATGCACGCACACACACACACACACACACAGTGTACAATCTGCCCTCCCCTTTTACGTCCAAACCCATCAGCCACACAAATCCATCCACCCCCCCTTTTTTTTTTCCTCACAACGCTACCAACCACTACATCCCTCTCCCTCCCCTCCCACACCACTGCCCCTCAAGCCTACTGTCACCCCTTGCACCCAACATCGCCGCCCACGCCCCCCCCCCCCCCCCCCCCCCCCCCCCCCCACACACACACACACACACACACCACACACACACATACACGCGCCCTACACCCTACCCTTTTTCCATTTCAGATGCAAAGCTGGGGCCGAGGCGAGCCGTGCATATAGTCACAGCGGCAATCTCATCTATGTCCAATCGTTCATGCCACTGCCTTTCATTATTCTCCTGCGTAGGGGGGAGAGATAACGCCGAGGCATATTTTATGGACAGTGGAGAGAGAGAGAGAGAGAGAGAGAGAGAGAAGGGGGGGGGTGATAGAAAAATAAAGGGAGAGAGAGATGCCAATGGTGGGGTAATGGCTGCAAGATATGAGGGGTCCCGCTCTGGCCAGGGGAGAAGTGTCACTCTACTTCATTGGTATCTAGGTCAAGGCAACAGAGAGAGAAAGCGAGAAAGGAGAAAAAAAAGAAAGAAAGAAGCAAATGAAGTGATGAAATGATTGAGGTTTGGGGGGGGGGGGGGCGAAGGAAGGAAAAGGATGGAGAGGGAGTGCTGGTCAGTGCTGTCTCTTCTCTATTAAAAATGAACAGCCTGAGGGCTTGGGGGGGTGTGGGGGGTAGAGAGGGGAGGGGGGCGGGGGGTGCTGTAAATAGGCGGTAGCCATTCTTCACGGCCACTGCGATGGCCCCATAAAATTGGGGCTCGTATGCATGCATGCATGCCGCCGTTGTTGAATATGGAGGAGTGAGGGAATGCGAGGGGGCCGGCGGATGAAGGGGAGAGGAGGGGAGGGGAGGGGTGGAGGGGAGAAAGGGGATGGATGGAGGGACGGGTGAATGCGCCGGGGTCAGGTATTCTCTTCTGTCACCTCTGTTGCCAGGCTGAGTGGCTGACTGGTTGTCTCTCTGCTCAGCGCGCTGGAATGATTGGGTCCTGGCCTGCAGAGAATGGGCCCGGCCAGTTTTACATATATACATATATCACAGCCATTGTCATGCTGCGTGTGTGTGTGTGCGTAGCATGTGCATTGTGTGTGTGTGTGTTTGAATATGCAAATGGAGCCAGCGACGCCTTTTGATTTTGTGCGTGCGTCGGTGTCCGCGCGTGTGTGTGTGTGCGTGCGTGCGTGTCGCTGCAATTGTGCAACATCCAGATGTCAGCGCAGCCTCACTCGGTGTCTGTCATTGAGACAGCGGGGGTGGGGTTAAGGTGACCTGTTTTAAATATAGACAGTGTCACGACAACATGCCCGACTCGACTTATAAAACCCATTTGCATAACGTTTCTCCCCTTATCCCTCTCTTTCTCCCGTTTTTTTTTTTTTTTCTCTCTCTTTCCTTCTTCCTCCTGGGAAGACAGGCAGAGCAGACACGTCGTGTTTTTTGCCTTTGTCTCGGCCGTTCAAATGCACAAAGATGTCATGTCAAGGCTTCCTTCGACACAGGAAGACACAACTGTATACCTGCGTCGCACAATGGCGAACAGGCGGGACAAAATACAAACAGCGGGGGGGGGGGGGCGACGGCGATGAAGCGCGGCGCGTTAAGACAAAATAGGTTCCCCCGTGACATCAAGTCAAATGATAAAGACTCACCTAAGAAGAAGTGTGTCAGTACAGTATGTCCCCACTAAATAACACCGAGGCACGACTATGAAATAACTGACAGGACTGCAACTCGAATGACACCGAGAATCACACGTCTTCACGCCTCTCTCTGCATATTTTACCGGAGGTGTTATCGCTCTGCCGCTAAAAACAAGCTGAGATCTTTCAAAAAAAAGTACTTTGAAAAAAGGTTTTAGCGATGACACCGATGGGGAATTTTTTTTTTAAACAGACCTCGTGGACCTTAGACTTTGATTTCAGCTTAACTTTTGTTGGATACCTTTTTACTTATTGAGCATTTGTGTGCGCAAGCCTTGTCAGTGTGCCCTTCAGTTTGAATGCACACTTCACTCTGGCAAATTAATTATTATTATTAGAGGATTGACTACAAAGTCCTGCCACTCACATTCAAATCCAAAGAAAAAAACAGACATGTGCTTTCCTACTTGCAAGAACTGATTGTTACCACAAACCTCCACCTGCACCGTCAGATCTTGCAGCAGCTTGCAACTCCGGACCCCCGGTACTAAGCTCCCCCACCATAGGGGATCGAGCCTTCTGCTGTGGTGCGCCAGACTTGTGGAACAGCCTTCCTAACCATATGAGGACAGCACAGACCCTAGACGTTCTATTTAGGAAGGCTTTTTCATCTTAACTCTTCTTACTATTTTCTTTATGTCGTGTGTTCTATGCCATTAATACTTTAGCACTTTGAGTTTGGCTATGAATGAAAAGTGCAGGACAAATTAAATGTATTATTACTATTATTTATTGTTATGATTGCCCTCTTCACCCTCCTTTATTCATCCGTTTGTGTTTTGTTTTGCTTTTCTTTCTTTTCTTTTTTTACCTCTGTGAAGAATACACACCACATTCCTTCAATACCTTTTCCTTCTCTCAGACTCAGCGCCTATTCATTAGGAATTCAAATTAATCAGTATTTACTGTAGCGCTCGCCAGCTCTGCTCTCAAGTGCAATTTCTAGCAACAAGGTTGAGTGGGCTTTTGTTTCTAATAGCCAATTGGAATAAGGCTCCCACTCTCTTTGTCCCTCTCCCACTTTTTTTTTTTTGATGTTAAATTGTGAACGCATCAACTAGTTTCTGGCACATAAGATGGAATTGACATTCTCCCCACAATGCAATGCTACAAGGACTTTTCATTTGACATTCGATGAACTCTGAAATTAAGGCATTGCAACAGTTGGGAAATGAATCCAAACTAATTGTGATTTTTTTCTCCCTTTTTTAATTATTTCTGTGGTGCATGGTCACAACAAAATTCAAACCAAAAGGCCGGAATGTGTCTTTGTTTAAGTTCAAAGGATATTCCTGGGTTTATTTTATGGGTTATGACACTGTATTTGCGAAAGTAATTAGTATCTAAAAGTGCAAAGTCAACAGAAGGTGTACATTTCTTTGAGACGTTTTGCCTCTCATGCAAAATTCCGAAGAGTCTCCGGCCTCTGTTGACCTCTGTTGGGTCATTCACACATTGAGAGTCATTGTAGGCTTTTAAACACAAGTTAGCAATGAGTCAAAGTGTTAACGTTACTCAAGGCAGGTATATACTCCAAAGGAACTAGTTCTGAACTCATAGTCATAGAAAAGGCCCGAAACATAATTCATTTTTAAAATCAGTATAACCTCACATGCTTTCGGACAGTGCTTCTTAAAAGGAATACATAGTGTTACACTTGTTACACTTCTAACACTACCTACTTTCTCACCTCAGCACACCTGGGTCAAGTGACCATGCTTGTCAGATGGTCAGTTTCGGAAAGTTACAAAGACGCTGCCGCCCCCCCCCAGTTCTGATGTTGGAAAGGCATGGGGCGTGATTTCAGATGCCATTAAAATATCGGGTAGAACTCAATTGAACCATATTGACGCCTTTAAACTGACTGCTTAGGGGTGTCAGAACAGCATTCTAGGTGACTAACAACTGTAAGCCTCTTTCTCTTGATAGTGAGTGATGGTTGTTTTAAGAAATCCTTCTTCAAGAATCTTCAAGAAATGTAGTCTAAGAGAAATCCAGTTGCCTTTGACTTTGGACTTGTAGATATTGTATAAGGGTACTCAAATGCACTTTATATGTGAATTTCCACTGACAAACAAGCCAACAGTTGAGTCAGATTATCTTAACCACTTTATTCGGAGGTAAAACTGGAAGTTACCGAAATCTGAAATGTTTGGGACAATCCTATGTGAGTGTGTGTGCAACTATGGTAAGTTCTGTAGGTCAGCTGGAAGTAGGAATGGAAGTCGTTCTAAAGATGTACATTCACAATGGACAGTTGAGAGAATTTGGCTAAAATGGTTGTTGAGATGTTTAAAACTTGACTTCTTATTTATCAATGTTGCTATGTTTCCAGATGACTACTGATAATACTGTAATGATATGTAAATACCACAAATATAAAATCAACATTATTATAACCAGAAATTATACCTTCAGCTTTGGATAGTTTCACACACAGGTGGCGTCTCAGCAGTTGCTGGGGGGTTGTTATCAATGAGGATGTGTTTGAGTAGATAGTCCATATTTTCACCTGGCCAGTATGTCTTTCTATACAATTGTGTGATGGTGTATGTGTGAGTTGTGGGTGATAAACCTGCTCCAGGGTGTAATCACCAGTGTTAACCAGTGTTAAATGCAGAAGATTTGCAGTGAATTCTTTCTGACCTATTCTACACTAAAGCATCATGTTTAAAATGCCATAACGGCTGATTAATTTTTACATTTTAACATTTAAGCGGATGAATGACACTTCAATGGCCTCAATTGCCCATGAGTTCTAAAATGGGTGATTATTTTTAATAATCTTTGCCTGTAGCACGTTAGCCACGTCAGTTCTCAATACAAATGGATTTTTCTACATGACACTATGAGTCGCTATATTTCTCCAAACGTTGCTTTTTTGTCTGAGCCAAGGTTGTGATTACAGAGAAAGTTACGGACTGCTATTTAAGTTATCGACCCCTGGCTGGAACTAGCCTTTTGGCCTTTGCCAGCTTTCCTTTTTACACAACTTCTTACTTAACAAGGCTGGCTGAAAAACACACAGATCTAATTGAATATTGATATGTGTGTGTATGGAAGGCCAGAGCAAGGCTCACCCATGTTAAGCCATTCAGTGCATCCTCTTGATTGAAATTCCATTAGCTTGTTAGTGGAGGATAGTGGAGAGTCGGTGAATACTTAGCCTTGTTAGCCGAGGCGCAGGCTAAATGAGTGTGCACAGGGTCATTGTCCACTTAAAACTCACTCTGCAAACTGGCGGCCAGCTTGAATAATTCATGGAGCATGACCTGCGCTGACTGGGCTTTAAACGAGTGTAGCTTCTCTTTCTGTCTGTTTGGATAATATCTCCACTCTGGAGTTAATTAGGTTTTTACTTTTTTATTTCAGCCGTGTGTACAGTGGTCAGGGACTTGTCCCTGCGGACACACTGAGAGCCAAATGAAAAGAGAAGGGAACAAAAATGATTGCTATGTAAAGTTGTAAATTCTTTTTTTTTTTCTATTTCTGGTATTTTATTATGGGGAGCATACTAATCCAGAATATTAACTGCCTGTGATACTGAATAGAAATTGGTTAGGTTTTATTAAGAATAAATGTTAAACAGTAAACAGGTCATTTCAGTGTTCGAAGGGTACAGCTAAATCTCTTTAGCAGCTAGTAGCTAGCAAGCAATTGATCAAATGACTATGTAGCATGTGAAAGGTGTTGCTAGTAGTAATGAAATCACACAAATCTTAAGTTACCTTCAATTTTAGTGTTAATTAACTCAATGTGTTGGTTTTACACCCCACAACTTGTGTTTTGGTTCAATTTCACAGCTCTCATCAAACTTATTTCCACCAGCAGCAGGCAACTGTTTTCAACAAAAAGCTAGCTGACATATTCTTATATTTAGTTTTAGGTATGGCTAACATCCATGGTGTCCAAACATCAATAAAAACATTCATTTTTAACTGTATTTTAGCTGTAACTTCTTCCATTATGAACACATCATTCACCCTTTGTTGCTATTGTATAATATTGGGGGGTTGTGATGTTTTTTCTAGCTATCAGGAGAAGAATCCGTAGTAAGTGAGAGTATGTTTATTTTATTTTTATTTTTTTCCTTCCTTTTTTCTTTTCTCTGTTAATATTGGTGTGTGTACTTCCTCTAACTTATTGGTTGTTTTTCTGTAGTTTTTGGCTTTGGAATTGAAATGAATATACAAAATGTATGATACAAATAAAAAGTTAGCTAGCTAGCTGACTACATCACCTGCCCAGCGAAAAGCAGACAGACAAAGTTAGTGGTTAGCTGGAGAACATTCAGCTACTTTATAAAGCAATATTTCTCTCAGCGGTTGGTTGAGTCCAAAGCAGAGCTTAAATGAAATAAACTTAGATTTGGGTGGCCTGGAATACAAAAATGAAATGAATGGTAATGTTGCTCCCTGTCTACTGGATGTGTAAATCGTCAACTGTTTGCTAACATGGTTCAAAAACGTTCTTCTTTTTTTTTTTTTTTTTTTACAGCTTTTCCCACTGTGAATGCCTTGTCTTTATGTCTGCACATCTTCTTCCATATGTTCTCTTTTCTGTAATACTTTTCTGATATTTTTTTGCATCATGTTCAAAATACTATTTGCTGATTCTGCTTGTATATTTTTTACATGCTTTCTATTCATCTTATTCTTATTTATATACAGTTCACCGCTGCAATGACCCATTATTCTTTATCAGTCATCTAAGCCTGTGTATGTGTCAACATACAGTATATCATCAGTGAGTAGTATCAATGTTCCTCTCAGATGTCAGACTCAGGATGACAGTGCTTATGTCCACAAAATGCTAAATGTCTTTCTTTATGCATCTATTTCTCCCTATAGACCTGCTCAGACTGGATTTCATGGTATAGGTCCTTTGATATGTTAGCGCATGCTATTGATGGAACAGACGACTATCTGTGTGGGTGAAAGCATCTCTGTGATTACTCTCAATTTACTGTTCATTACTTGAAGGCATCCACAATGATCTACACTCATGACAGCTGTGACGTGCGATAGGTTCACTTTATTTATATTTGTTGAATTTCAAAAACTTGTACTCCCACTTGTGTCACATTATACATGTCAGCTTTTAATTAACATTGAGTGGCTAATACAACATGCCAAAGAGTTATACTTTATACTTATTAACATGTAATTTCTTGGAGTAACTTTTCTTCCACTCTACAGTTGCCAATTTTGATTAGATATGTCATATATGAAAGAGGTTGCTTTGGGGAGTTTAAAATTTTTAAAATTTAACTTCAGTTAATATTCCACGTGGTTAACCCAACTTCACTGGCTGGTTGTGTTCCTTCAGCGAATAGTCTTGATTGTACCCCAATGTTTTAGGATTGTAATACCACCACTAGTGATACTTCAAACATCAAAAATCAAAGAAATTTGGTTTTAATAGTTGCTGTCCATTGGTGACCCAGCTCGAGCAGTCTAGAACCCTAACAGAGCTAAACATTTTAAAACCGAGGCGCAAAGTTAAGCCAGCTGACTCACCAGGCCTTACTCTGACTCAAGTGAGAGGTTGAGTGATTGGCCTCGGCTTCCAGTGGAGAGGAAATGTACCATTACCATCCTCAAGTCAGTCCAAATGAACAAATTTGATGCTGACAGAGGTGCTAGAGGAGAGTCCAATATTCATACAGCATATTTGATACAATAACATAAAATACAGTGAGTTTCACAAAGGTTGAAAAATGTAAAGTGGCTTGCTGGATTGAACAGGGCAGGGACTTCTGCTTTGAAACACCATATAACAGGCATGTCCAAACTATTCCATAGAGGGCCATGTGTCAAGAGCATACAATTCGACTAATCAACTGTCTGAAGACTGAGATCAGTTAAATGAGTCAAGCCTGGTGTGCTTCTGCTTAGTTGGAACGAAAACCTGCAGCCACATGGCCCTTTATGGAATAGTTTAGACATCCCTGCCATAGAACCATTGGCGGTCTTAAGCACCTGGGGACCCAAGCTACCCCCCCAAACCTTTGAAGGTTTCTTGTTTCAATAATGGTATAATTTGATTTCAAAATGCACTTTCAGCATGATGGACAGCTCAACATAGAAATAATCCAAACCATCCCCATAGCCTCGCCCGAGAAGCCTTATGAGCACTGGTCCGCACTGGATAGCACTGTGTGTTATGTATTAGCCGACATAAAACCAGCTTAAACAATTCCCTCACAATAAATTAACAACAAAAGCAATGGCATTTTTTGCTTGGTATGGAAAGTAGAATGAACAGTGTCTGAAACTACTGGTAGTTTACAATGAATTGTGCTTTGGCGTTCTTTCAGCACCATGGACAGCTCATGTTGGGCCTGGATTGGTGGAAAAAGAATATGTGGGTCGCTACCTATACAGATTGAGTGAAATAAGCTTTAGCAGTGTCCAGTGTGCCATCTTTGACTGAAGTAACAACCGTAAAACTATGGTGGGTCCCATTTCAATTGAAACAGGTGAAACATAGATAATACCACCTGTGCATAGAGCATAGAAATATCCGCCTTCAATGAACCTCCAAGGAAATGGGACGCACCCATGTGACTTCAGAAGTTAGATCACCCAAATAAGTCTTAGCAGAAAGATTTGGGCTGTAGATCTCATCCCTCATTATCACTGATAGCAGGAGAACATGCTTTGCCTAAATGAAAGCAACTTGATTCAAACTGGTTAAAAACTCTCATTCTTAACAACTCTTCTTCTTTTGCAAGGTCAGCCAAATATCTGTTCCATTTAGCCTCGAAATGAGTACTGTCCTTGTTTAACCTCTCAAATATCAGGCATTTTCTACATTTGTAACATTACCGTCGTCTATTTTTCCCTAGTCAGCACAAGTGTAGATGAAAATTCAACCTGTTAAAATGTACTGAATTTTGCTTATGATTTGTCAGACATTTGGTCAATTTCTAATCCTGTCCAGAAAAAAAGAAAATTAATTTCAATTGTATTTTTATAGTTGGAATTCATTTTTGAAGTTGAACCTAAAATGTTCAAACGTGACCAGGGAAAACTGAAGACAATCTCCAGTAAAACCACTAAATAAAAACCGTGTAGGTGAGCGCGTGGCGCGCAAGTCTGATAAAAACTTCATAAAAGCCAATAAAACTCCATAAAAGCTCAATAAAACGTTCCATGCTGCATAGCCCCAGCATATACAGTCAGAATCAATTGAAGGAAAAGTGACATAAAACCTGCACCCCCCCACCCCATCTCAATGCATTTCCAATCACATTCCAGTCTGGATGCAGAAGGTTGTCTAAATCGCTACGTATTCCTTCTATGACCCCATTGAGACCTGTCCATTACCACCAGCCCTCTAACTCCACCTGCTCTTACTGTCCGCCCTCCCTCCCTCCCTTTGCTGTCCTAGACATGGCCTCACCCCTTTTCTCTTCCTCCTCACCCCTTCCATTCTGGTAGCTGTCATCAATCTTGCTAAAATGACAGGCGACAGATGTTAGCCTTTGCAAAGATCAAATCTGCTGCTTCGGGGCAGCCTAGTCAAACGTGCACAAACACACACATATGCATACACATGTGTAGGTATGCACACATGCATATGCAGTCACACACAAAAACACACACACGCTCAAACATGCATGCACACACATGCTAGTCTTCTGACATGTCACATAGCCCACGCCGACATTCACTAGACCTCTCTCTCTCTCTTTCTGCCAATTGCTAAATCTATTGTGACACCAGAAAGACAGAGCAGGATAGAGTGGAAGGACGGTCACCATGCTTGCATATATAGGGCACCCCCCCCCCCCCCCCCCCCCCCCCCCAACACACACACACACTTTCATATAAATGAAGTATTTGCATTTATTTCTTGGTTATGTTATGTTACTTAGCTGTGTTATGCCTGTGAGTATGTGTGTTGCTTTTTTCTTTTAATTGTGTGGATCATCTCTTGGTTTTGCCGTGAGTCAACCCGGCCAGACGGAGGGGTGAGTGTTCCTTGTGGCTATGTTGAACCCAAATAGACAGAAACACTGCAGCACCTGCTGTGTGCTCACAGAACAACAAAAAAAAGCATAAAAAGAGAGGGTCAGCTTCCAAACATGTCTCAGTATATTACTGCTACAAAATATACTCCTCCATCCCATCCACTACATATCATTAAGTCATTTCAAATACGTAATAGTACTATAAAATGCAACTCTCTTGCTTTCACTATGCTATCATTGGGCTTTCTAAAATCATTCTGGGTAATGCTGGACATCAGTCCTTATAAAAAGGCAAGTTGAGAAGTTGAGGGATTAACAGTAACTCTCTACTCTGCAGTGCTGGAATGCACTGATGTCATGATCAATTACTTCACTATGGAATGGTGTAAAGACCTGAATATTTACTTTGGATTAAACTTTTTCCCCTCCTCTTTTTATTGAGTTTTTAGTATAATCTGCATTACAAATTTTTTTGCACAAATCATACATTAAGTGTATGAAGAACAACAGTATACGCAGCATGGATAAAAAGAATGTAACACAATAGAGAAAAAAGAAAACAAATGGAAAGACAGCAACAACAAAAACATTGAAAGGGATAAGGGGAGAAAAAATCAATGAAATAAAAAATGTTAAAACTCACCTTTGCCACCATACACTGAGAAATGCAACTCAAAAATTGACCTGGTCTGGTTTGACTGTTTATAAAAGCATAAGGTATAAATTATCACCCATTTCTGTGTTAGACCTTTTTAGTCAACTTCATTTAAATTTATTACCACAAGCTTTACACATATCCTTCCTGTTATCCTTAAATCAATTTTGACCAATGCAGTGTGTTCAAAAAAGATTGGCCACCTTTCTATATAGAGCATAGATTTCGCACACTCAGATTAAACGGTGGATGATAAATATAGCTCACCAGATATAGGGGTTAGCATCATATAGCTTGAAAAAGATACATGGATGAACTCCTAGATGCCACTTTCTGGAGTGTAGAATTTCCCCTTTAAAGCAAGACTAGAGTAGAAGAACTATAAAATAACACATTCTTCTTCCTTAAACATTTTTTTATGAAGAATAAAAATGCACCTCTGCTCAGTTCAACACACTCAGGCAATCAGTATTGTTGCTACAGTTTCATTCGGTCTAGTAGAACCAGCAGTTTATGGTGGCTAATGTTAGATAATTGGCGCTGGCTGTGTAACTGACATTACTGTGAGTCGGTTTGTTGACTCGGTGGCTCCTCTATGCTTGCTACTGTTATAATATTTGTGTATTTTCCATTATCCTGTGCAGTAATTGTCGCTTGTGGCCACAGTGACCGCTGTCTCATAAACTCAGCTGCTTCACTTTATCACTTCCTCTCACCCACACTCTTTTAAAAATGTAATGTGAGAGTTTCTCCTGTTCTCTAAGCGTATAGAGGTACTACGACATTATTTCCCCAAACTGTCAATTTGTGCTAGGATGGATGACAGCGTTGCTTTTTATTTTAAATCAGCACACTTGGTTAGTATGTGGTTTTTATTCAGGCGCTCTGGCTTCTTCTCACACTGTCCAAACACCTGCAGATCAGTTTTAAAGAAGATTCTAATTTAAGAAAGAAGAGGGCATCGAATTACTGTACTTCAAATAAACACAAAACACACTGGTCTGGTTTAAGTACGAGTGAAAAGTCAAGTTAAAAAAAAACCCCAAAACAATATACATCATGCTAAGACATAATCTCATAACTTGCTCATAGAAAATTGTGTTTTTATGTTCAGGGGAAAGCCTATTTATTCCAGATGAACAAGCAAAGGTTATTTCTCTGTCATTTAAACACACCAAAATAATAATAGCTATGTAAACTAGTCCCACACAGCACCATTTACATCTTCATAAGCAAAGCATTACACCACAATCGCATTAGGATCACGTAACATGAGGATTTTTAATAACGCAACTTTATTGCAGCAACCGCTTCAATATTCATGTCCACACACACACACACACACACACACAGAGAGAGAGAGAGAGAGAGAGACCCAGTGGAAACATGTCCCAGAAGGGGCACAGAGCTGCACTGCTGATTGTTTGGCTGTGTGTGTGTTAGTGTGTGTGTGTACAGCCTCAGGGTGTGTGAGGATACTAAAGCTGTCTTTCCCAGGAGATGACAGAGAGAGGCAGTAGGCTACTGTCGTGTCTACATACCATGGGGTATGAAAACGCACCTACACACACATGGAAAATTTGCAACCGATATGTATGTTCCCAAGATGTAATGTATTACATGTTTTGCAGAAATATGATAAAACATTATATTCACACAGTAACACATAAAAAAAACACAGTAAGCAAGTCATTAAATACAGTATAGTGGCTATTATATGAGGTCGCTCTTATGAAGACAGAAGGGTTGTTACTTGACAATACTCAATCTAGAAAGCTATTCTACAGCTGCTGACCTCTGACCTCTAGCCCAGAATATGTAAAGTCATATTCAAAGTTTATTGCATCTGTTCCTGCCCTTAAGTTACATACATACATAAAGTCGTGTTTTTTACCATTTTTCTTTATTATTTCAGTCACGGTTAATTAGATTCAGATTCATAAACTTTTATTGTCTGTCATGACCGAAAATCATCTCGCCAAATAACTTTGGCAGAGTATAATACATGATATGGGTGCGTACAAGGTGGATATGTAAAAGTAATGTTAACGGCACTGGGAATGAAGGGGGTTCTGGTTTGTGTTTTTTTTATGCAACATCTGTGGTAACAACATGATGTGAATTAAGCACTGGGACCAGAAAATACGTATTGTGTGGTTTCGGTGAGTTCCGCACAGGCCTAGAACAGAGACCTGATCACAGCCTGTACCCACACATTTGAGACTAGAGACCAGGGCTACAGTATGTATGACAGCTGATACACAACACCCTGAATAAACTGGAGCCAGACACTGCCATTGTTTCCGTCGGTAAACATTTTGTCAAAATCTTTGCCACCATTAAGGAATTCATTTGGTCAGTAGCGCTAACTAAATTAGCTTAGAAAATTAGCTTACTTAGGTTTTTTCCAAGGAAAAGAAAAGCAGATACTCTGATAGCATACATAGTTTCGTCCGTGCTTGCTTTATCTCTTTCACTCTACTTTTCTGTACGTGATTCTGCAGTCTTATACGCTAAAGACTCCTACTGGTGAGGAGGTGTAATTACACTAACAATGTACATCAGCAGCATCAACATGCACATCAAGTACATCTGCGTTTGTGAACACAACATCTGTGGGTTTACTCACCTAGCTTGTTAAAAAAAAAAAGCAGTTATTACAGTCACTAAAACATAACTATGCGAGTTCATGATTATTAAGTGTTTGCCTTGATAGATAGAGAAGGGGCATGGGTTGAACACTAGGGATGGAAGAGAACAGAAGAAGTCAGGGAAGGACAGATGAGGAGAGAGAATAGAGGAGGCAAGAAGAGGAGAGTGTACAGGCAAGGGAAGCAGGAGAAGGAGAGAAAGATAAGTCAAGTTTCCAAATAACCTCCAAATAAAGGGAATCTGGATGGGACCCAGAATGGAACATTACCAAGATTCAAACTTTAGTTTGACCATACATACAAAATCACTGCCAGACAGTCAGTTTGTTTCACTTATAGATCGGAAGAAAGACAAACTACAGATCTTATTTCATATTTCATTGCTGCGGTGGTGAAGGAGCCCATCCTCAAAGCAACACAGGCCTCCATGGTCATAGACCTCGAGGCTGATGAGAGCACAGACGTTGCCATCCTGAGGCAGCTGGATCTGCATGTCAGGTAGTAAAAACAAAAAAAAATGATGTCATTATCAACTGGTATTGCAGTAATCCCTAATTTCTTTTATGAGAATGCTTTTATCATTTTCAGAAACATAGAGCAAGAGGGGAGAAACTGCAGAGCGAGTTCCTAAACCTCGTCACAGTGCCAGATGGGAGGGCAAACGCTATAGTGCCACTAATTAAAGGGGGTGCCCCCAGAAAAAGAACATAGCCACACATAAAGTGGGGGCTGATAGAGCCACCGAGATGATTGGTCAGATCACGTCAAGTCAGTTTAAAAAAATTATAATACACTCCCATCAACAAATAAGTGAATAGCAGAACAAACTATAAGAACGACAGCTGTCCCCCAACATTGCTAAATGGGAAGGGTGAGTGCAAGGGGACCTAGTGGCTCATCTCTCCATAAGGGTCCAAATTACCTGTGGAAAGATACACAATTTACAAGAGCTCAAATCAGGTGTTTTCATTAAGTGAACAGTCTCATGTCACAGAAAAGAACTCAAATCCTGTCTTTCCAGAAGTCCACAGGATTCAATGTGCCTCCTGTCTTCCTCAATTTTATTTAAATAGCGTCAAATCATAACAAGTTATCTCAGCGTACTTTTCACATAAAGCAGGTTTAGATTATAGCCTACTCTTTAATTTACAGAAATCCAACATTCCCCCATTAACAGTACTTTGGTGAAGGCAGCAAGGAAATTGTAAGAAACTTCGAGCAGAACCAAACTCTAGGTGGGAGACCATCTGCCTTGACCGGTTGGGTTGAGAGAGACAGAAGGAGAGAGAGAGAGATATACAACAGCAACAACAATGATAACTGATACTTGAGTTCTTACTAGTAGCCTATATTATATGATAGGACAACATAATAGGGTTGCCAAACAGTGCAGGATGAATCTCCATGGATGGTTGTCTTGTACATGACACTGGTCTGCAAAGATCCATCCAGCACTGTGCCATACATGGATACATTTAAAGAGCAGCTGCAGCAGCTTCACATTTATCTCCGAAATAACTGCAGCGGTCTGCTGTCCTTCAAGCAGCCAAAAAAAAGGCCTTAGGTCCTCCTGATTTGACTATGAAGGCAAGTTTCATAGAAAATGTCAAATGTCAGTAATCATTATAAATTAGATTACATCTGTAATATAACTCCAGAACTGTCCGACCTAATCAATCTTACTTTATTGTTATCTCCTTAATTTATGCTTTGGGAGGTCAAAGACACTCGCCGGCTGTCCCGGCACCAGACTATCACTAATTTACAACAGAACCTCAGAGCTGTGTTGGCAGCTTTAGATGAGGAGGTGGAGGTAAGATGGTGCCCGCCGGCTAAAGGGCTGTACAGTTCTTTTTGCTACGAGTGGATTTGCGGCAGCTGTAAGCAGATGTTCCTACATATTTGAGGCAAGTCAACCTTCTGGCTATTGAACAGCAGGTATGCCTACAGCTATTGTACATTTTAGAGTACAGTCACCAATTATTAAACTGTTCTTCAACTCAATATTGATATGATGCAAGTTTCAAAGCAGAAAAACAAGATCAAATCGCAGAAGAAAAATCCTGTTTTAGATCCCTATGACTATGGCTCCTATAAAAGCTGTTTCCCATCCCTGTTGTTCTGTCTTGGCGAAAGTTACACTAGTACCTAGATAACCCCAGAGGTGTTGGTGCCTTCAGTATCAGGGATGAGAGGAGAGGGGGAGGACAGGTAGGGATAACTAGGGAGAAACTCTGGGCAAGGTTCAGATATTCATGTTTCAGTTACTTTGTCAATGAAACCAATCAAGCTTTATTTATAAAGCAGCTTTCATACAGGTTAATGTAGTTCAAAGTGCTTTACAGTTGATTGACAAGCTGATAATAAGACAGAACCAGTGACATAAAGAAAAGGAATAAAAACGACGAAGGAACAAAAACAAAGTCCAAATTAAATGAATAAAAAAAACTGAGACCAATCCACACAAGAGAGAATGCAGATGATTACATTTTTTTTAGAAAATTTAAATAAAGTAAAATAAGTAAGAGAAAGTAAAAAATAAATAAATTAAAAATTATATAAATAATTAGAGAGAAACTTTAATTACTTATGTTACTGTATGGGTACATTAAAAGTAACTCCAGAGATGCAATGATTGCAATTTTCTTGGCTGATTCTACTTCCTGTTTTTAAGTGTGACCTTACCCGATTTCAGTTTTGACCAATTCAAATTTTCTTTCTGTCTATGAATTATAATTGACACAATGCATAAAACAATTTTAAATTTTTTTATAATAGAAAATTCAATTGTATGTTCATAATAAAAGAAATGGGTCATATAAAGCATAAACATGAGCATGGTATTTGCTTTTCTAACTACATAATGAACCTCAAGTCAACTCAAAGTAAAATACTCATTAAATATGTGTCAGTGGTGCAGATAAACTTTGGTGGGTACCACAAAGTACTTTATCACCTTATTTTTCACCTGTAATATTTTGTTAATATTTCCTCAATATTATCAATTTTTAGTGTAATCAAAAAAAATGTACTTATATAGCAAATACAACCTCTCATGTCATTTTAAAAGTGATTCGTAGCACTCAACAGTACAGTTTTTTTATATTTTGTATACAGATTAAAACACACAGCAGGATTCATGCCAGCGTGTCAGATAATGAGAAAGAGGATTGGTGGTCTCTTCATAGCCTAGGTCTTTAGATTTCAACACCTCTGCATTATGGGAGCTGTCAGTGAGCTGGCACCTTCAAACCAACCACAAACCAGCAAAATGAGGAGAGAAGTGTTGTTAGTGCTGAAGACACTGGCAAAGCAGATCCTCCAAGAACCAGAAGCCACCGTGCTGCAAGAGTGAGACTCTTTCAAGCATCATGTGCTCACTGGATCACTTAAGCTCTGACTGACTTATTACTACACGCATTATAAACACATTTTGTCAATCTAGGGAGGAAGTTTTAGGGAGTGTTTGGATTAAATCTCGCACCGCAATTGCTGTTCATGCATGTGTTTTAGGACATGGATCAACAGTCAGTCATGAGTAAGGGCCCAGATCTCTTCCCCATGCCTCAGCCAACCAGCCCTCATTTTTCCTCTCTTGAGTTTTCAAGAGGGACTTTTTCCAACATGAATAGAGTAAAAGCAATTGAATCTAATTGAATCTTTGTCCCTCCATCTTCTTCTTATTAATCTTTTTCTGCTTGCAGATGAAGACAGACCTTAAAGAACAGATACCACCCATGCTAACACGCTTGAAAAACACACATTACACGACCGTTTGCGTTACACTGGGCGCGCACATGCCGGTATAAACAGGAAACAGATTGTCTGATCGTTCTGAGGTCTGTTGCTTCGTTGCAAACAATAGTACGGAAGAAGAACGGCATTGGCGAGAAGTGTAATTGTAAAGAACCATGTTAAAATTGTATTAACCCTCCTGTTATCCTAGAGTCAATGAAGGAAGGAAGGAAGGAAAGGGAAGGAAGGAAGGCAGGAAGGAAGGAATGAATGATTGAAGGGAGGAAGAAGGAAGGAATGGAGGAAGGAAGGAAGGAAGGAATGATGGAAGGGAGGAAGAAGGAAGGAAGGAATGATGGAAGGGAGGAAGAAGGAAGGAAAGGAGGGAGGAAGGAAGAAAGAAGGAAAGGAGGGAGGAAGGAAGGAATGGAAGTAAGGAAGGAAGAAAAGAAGCAAGCAAAGAAGGAGGGAGGGAGGGAGGGAGGAAGGAAGGAAGGAAGGAAGGAAGGAAGGAAGGAAGGAAGGAAGGAAGGAAAGAAGGAAGGAAGGAAGGAAGGAAGGAAGGAAGGAAGGAAGGAAGGAAGGAAGGAAGGAAGGAAGGAAGGAAGGAAGGAAGGAAGGAAGGAAGGAAGGAAGGAAGGAAGGAAGGAAGGAAGGAACAGTCAAAACAGACGGGGTCAATTTGACCCGGGAGGACGACACAAAGGTTAAGGGACTAAAAACTTATTTCAAAAGATTTCGGTTTTGTTGGAGCGTACTTTGTTTCTTGGCTGATGTGCCTAAGATCTACTGTGTAGGACTAGATGTTATGATCCCTTAGTTGCACACTTGCTGCTAGAACTCTGTGGGATGGTCAAGTGAGTGATGGCATCCTGGGTTGTTGTGGGTGTCCTCCTTCCTCTGTGTTTTTGGCATCCCCGGCTCCCCCCCCCCTAGATGCCGTCTACTCACTTGGGCGCCCAGGTGGAGTCTTTTCTCTTTAGCCACAGTCACTGGCTCCTAATTCCGTCGGTTCTTGAGACCATCCATCGCACTTCCATCTCACGGAGTAGCTTTGATGTTGACGTTGCTATGGAACTTTTTTTTTTTTTTTTTTTAACATACAGTAAACCATACATTGTGTCTCACTGCTGGAAGAAAGGCCTAGGTGAGCTCCGTGCCCCCTTTTTTTTTATAGGCTCTGCACCATTGCCTGGGTGCCTGTTATCTTCTCTTCTACATATACAGTATATGTTTTTTTGGTATTTCTTCTTCAAAGACAAAGTTAGATGCCTGCTGTGGAAAGACTTTCTCACCCTTAAATATAACTTATCTGACAATGACAGTGGACACTTTCTTTGATTGTGCAGGTCAAGAAGAAAAAATGATACTTAGTGCCATGTGAAGGATTGAAAATCATTAATGGTCGGATCAAATTCTGTGACCACCAAATATCATGCAATCTATATGAAAAGAAAATCCTAAAAAGAGCTCACAGGCTTCCTGTTTTTACAGTATTTCTGTCATGTGTAGTATTGGTCAATATTGACCAATACTGTAGGTGCCCTTCATCGTGACTTTAGGGCACGGAGAAGGTGAAACGAAGAGAAGGATGAGGAGAGGAAATGATAGGGGAAGGGAGATGACAGGAAAATGGAGAAAAAGGAGGAGGAGAGGAAGAGTGGAAGAAGGAGGAGAAGTAGGGGAGCCCCTTCACATGGGACCGGGCTATTGATTGAATTCTGACATTGATTAAGCATCCCCTGATTCACAATGCCATGAGTTTGTGTGTGTGTGTGTTTGTGTGTGTGTGTGTGTGTGTGTATACGGTCTGGTTTATGTATGAGTGTGTGTTTATGCAGTAGTGGTGGGGTCTGTGTGTGTGTGTGTGTGTGTGTGTGTGTGTGTGTGTGTGTGTGTGTGTGTGTGTATGTGTTTGTTTGCTACACCTGCTGGAAGTGATAGCAGCAGTCTATAAAGTGAAAGAAGAGGGGATGAAAAAATAAGAAAGAGTTTATTTTCATTCACATGCATATACAGTGATGTGTGCTCTTTTGAAATGTGTGTGTGTGTGTGTGTGTGTGTGTGTGTCTATAGATCTCTACCCCTAGGAGGCCTGACTTGCAATACCACTTCATCCATCCTTGTGGGATAGAGAAAGGGTCTCTCTCTCTCTCTCTTTCTTTCTCCTGCTACCCCCTTCGCTCTTTCTCTCTCTCTGTCTCCTTTGTGTGTACTCCTTTTCTTTTTTATTCATCATTAATCCTCCAGTCTGGGTCTGGGGTGTCACAGCCTCTCCCTCCCTCCACTGCCCTCTCCCTCTCTCTCTCTTGCTCTCTTTCTTTTCTCGCTCTCTCTCTCTGTGTTATTGTGTGTGTGTGTGTGTGTGTGTGTGTGTGTGTGTGTGTGTGTGTGTGTGTGTGTGTGTGTGTGTGTGTGTGTGTGTGTGTGTGTGAAGGGCAAGGGCTTGTCATCCTGTGCCCCTGTCACTCTGCCTCCCATTCAGAGCATGGCACTCCCTTTGCCAGGGATAATTACCAACTCCCCCTCCTCCACCTAACCCCTCCGTCACCTCCCCTTCCCCAGCATCCTCCTCCTCTTTCTGCTCCTCCTCACCCATCCTTTTTTTTCTTTTTTTCAGAATCCGAAATGCACATTTTAAGAAAAGGCATACAGTGAATTATTTCGATCATTTTATACGATGACCAGTAGAACTAATGGCGTAGCCATAGAGATCACCCAAAAAGCCTGTAGGGGGCGCACTGAGGATTCTAGTAACTTTTGTGTGTGTGTGTGTGTGTGTGAGAGTGCTTGTGTGAGAGGGGTGAAAAGGGGGAGGATGGGGAGGGTCTGGTTTAGGGACCAGACTCAAAACACAAACGGGGACAACTGGTATGCAATGCCTATTAAAAGTGGAGGATGTTTGCAGATAAGGTCACACACCATAAGGACACAGGCATACACACACACACATACACACACACACACACACATTCAGACCTACGCAATCTTTATTTTTTAAGATTTTAGTTTTTTCTTTACTTTAGGTTTCTTTAACGATTGCGTAATCTATCTCTGGATCCCAGACTCGGGGTCCTTGAGGAAGAAAAGTCCTCCAAAAATGAACCAGTTTAATATCACTGTTCTCAAATGTGACTTTCAAGACTTTCTATTCATAAGATACCAGAGCTAAAAAAAAATACAGTCAACAGCAACATACGTCTGTACAAAGTCAAATCTATTAACTTTGAATGGAATTTCTTGGCCAAAAACCTTCAAAAAAACACGAACCTTTTGATCGAACGCAGATCCCGGAGCTTCAGTTTCCTGTTTCCCTCCTACAGCTCTGCACCGCTTTGCCTTTAATCTGCTTCATAAAGGGCTGTTATTTCATACTCCATATAAAACGCTCCATAAACATTTTCATTTGAAGACATAATTCAAGTTTAACCACATTGAAGTAAACAATTCAAAAACTGTTGTTACTTACTGTAGACTGTAAAGAACAACTACAGTGAGCTTATAAGTGGAGTTTATACTGTTTCTCACAACCAACATGTGTACAAATGTCACTATTTATTTATATGCATATAAAAATGTTGTATATTGTACTATACTTTATCTAACTCCAGCTCTGGCCTCCATTGACTCTTCATAAAATGTATAATCAAATATAAACATTTCAGTTATTACCTATCAAACACCACATGGTGGAGTCTCCGTATATTTATTTGTCAAGTGTCCATCAAGCAATCTAAAGGCTGTCAGGTCAGCTGACCAGGCTCTATTGAATTTTTTTTTCCTCAGCAACTGCTTTGACAGAATCATCCTTCCTCAAGGTCCACTTTTAAAAGCTTTATCTTAAGATTTCAACCACATCTCAGGGCCGTCATTGATTTTTACGGAGCTCGCCCAAGTGTTTGCGATGTGATACAAATATGGAACTTTTTTTTCCAGGTCTTCACATGAGGTCGTAGTGGACTGTATATAGGGAGGGAAAGGTATTTTCTAATCACATTTGAATGTCCTGCGTGACATTTCTACGGCCGTCCGCAGATTCCTGCTTACTGACTTTAACACCTTTGTAGTCAGTTATCGGTTTTATCCAGACTTAGCTCACCTCGCTGCTTTGAGGATAGTACTACTCTGATTTAAGACTGAGATTAGCTCATTTTGATAAAATAAGATGAGTTTATTGTCCCGAAGAAAATTTGTCTTGGGCTAATAAATGGCAAATCCAGCTGCACATTAACAACATACATGACAGAGTGACAGGACCTAAAGATGCAAACAATGAACACAATAACATAAGTATTCAATGAGGTAGGTGAGAAATAAACATGGACATATTAAGGCATAAGGTTAAGAAGAGGAAAGAATTACAATTAAATTACAATAAATAAGCTACATAAAACCATTCAAGAAAAACTTGTTAAAAAATCCTAGAATTTTGTCACAGTGATGAAACCCATCCCGACTGCTATTTCTGCAAAGTGTATCAGTAGCTACTTTAGATCACCAGCTACCTGGCAAATTCCTGGGTGGGGCTTGAGGTTGACGCAGTGCTGATCGGGTATCGTTCTGCTTTTAGCGTGTCGCCTCGGTGATGTCACGGTCAAGAACTGTTGCAGAATGATTACGTCACCTCCGGAGTCCGGTGGATCCTATCAAGGCCCATTGTGTCTCCATACGTTCCTGTAAAAGTTCCCACTTCCTACATTTTACCCAGAACTTCCTTAATGGAAACGGGACTCATAGTGTATGAATGTGTGAGCGTCCTCCTGATGAGCAGGTCAAAAGACTAGAAAAACACTATATATTTACCATTTACCATTTAAATATGACATTTCTACTCGATTATCAATTTTTTCCAAACTTCTTACCTCCCCAATGTTGATTATATAATGACATAATATCCTTGTGCTGTCTTTTACCCAAAAATGTCTTTTTTTATATACCCTATTCATTGTCATCATTTCATTTTATACATCTTGTGCATGTACATCTTACATAGTGATGATAAAAAAATGTGTAATGTTACACCCCCAAAGTGCCCTGGGGCTCTTTCATACCATCAGCCATCACCCTAACCCTAACCCTAACCCACTACAGCTCCCAGTAAACTCCCACTAAAAACACTAAGGCTGAGCTTACTATTTAAACCCAGAAACATTACACACCTGTGTATAGTATCAGGAATGTATGTGTATTGCAGATTTGTATAATAGCACCTCATTGTTTATTGTATATTTTATTGTATTTATCACTTTCACCATTATGCAGCTACTAATGTCAGTTTTTAAATTTAGTGCGATCAATAAAGTTATCTTACCTTACAACATAACGATGAATTAATATAGCAATTGATTAAAGTAAACCAATAACAGTATTTACAGTACAGATTTAAATGATGACAGTATATTGCAGTCATTGTAATTTCATAGAAAATAATTCAATAAATGGATTATTTTAGCCTAAAAATGTCTCATAGTGTTCCTCCTCTTACTATTACATCATCTAATTCAAATTATATAAAAAAAATTCTCAAGCCTCACTTACATTCCTTACTTCTGTGTCACTTCTGGTTGAATTCAGGTCATTTTGGAGGCTGTTTGTGGTTCTGTTGAACTCTATTGGATTATATACCGGTTATATACTGATATAAATAGGGGTCAATGAAATATAAGTAACATCTGTCAGTATAAAGGAATACAGTTTCTACAAGGGTATTACACTTGATCATAAAGGGTTAGGGTTAAAGACACGTGTGTGTGTTTGTGTGTCTTTAGTCAGAATACACACTGCAGGAGTCGGTCACAAAGACAAACACACATGCTCCACACATGTACCGTACACACACACACATACACATACGCATACACACAATCTTTCTCTTCGCTCTCGTCTCCTAATTGGTCTTGAATAGCGACCCTCATAAACAAAAGGCGGTTCGGGGGCAGATAAACAAAAGCGTGTCTTGTCGTTTATTATTGCTCCTTCGTTCTTTTTTCTTTTATTTCTGTATGGCCTCTGGTCGGTCAGAGGGGAGGAGGGTGGGGAGAGAGAGAGAGTGGGAGCCGGTCTTCTCTCTCTGTTTCTCTCTCTCTCTCTCACTCACTCTCTCTCTCTCTCTCTTTCTCTCTATCAGATGCCTGGTGTGTTGCGTGTATTGATCGCAGAGGCTCAGTAGCAGAAAATAATGGGGTGGTGAAGGCTTAGTAGAGAGAGGGATATGGAGAGAAAAAGAGATCTACAGACGTGTGTACTCTCTCATTCACACACACACACACACACACACACACACACACACATATCACTCCCATACACAATCCCATTTCTCTGCCTCCTCTCTGCCCCGTGCCACCCATATGAATATTGGCTGTCCCCTAATTCCTCCATGTCACTGTTGTGCGTATGTATGTGTGTGTGTGTGTCCAGGCTGCCTCATTTGCATGTGTGTGTGTGTGTGTGTTATCTATGTGAATAAATCCTTCCAAGCCCCGTGCGCCTCAGGGTGATGTGATGCGGCCAGTGCCCGAGCAACCATACCCTAGCTAATTTACAACCAACCTAGTGTGTCCCCCCACTCCCTCACACACACACACACACACACACACGCACAAACATACACAGGCATACACACGGCTTGATGACACCATGGTGAAACATGTCGTCTAGACGACATTGAACCCTGAGTCCGCCCAGGGTAATTGTTTTATGCAAATGGGGAGAGCTAGAGCTGACATGATTGGGCCAGACTTGGTGTTGATTGAAGTGTGTGTGTGTGTGTGTGTGTGTGTGTGTGTGTGTGTGTGTGTGTGCGTGCGTGTGTCTAGGTTTGGTTATGGATGTGGCCATGATTGTGGTGTAATGCTGGTAGCCATTAGTATTATTGTTATTGTTGGAAATGTTCTATTATTCAGCAGGGCAGGGCGGGGCAATATACATAACATGTAGAAATATGGAGGCAGATGACATGCAACTACACACACACAAACACACATACACACACACACATTCTCTCAGGGCCATGTGTTATCAGGGCAGCCATCAGAGGGGAGAGCGAGCGAGAGAGAGCGTGTGTGTGTGTGTGTGTGTGTGTGTGTGTGTGTGTGTGTGTGTGTGTGTGTGTGTGTGTGTGTGTGTGTGTGTGTGTTGTGGTCCAAGTCGTAAATTTAATTTCATGCTGGATTTGCAGAGCTCATCTGAATTGCATGTGAGCACAGCCTGATGGGCCTCAGTCTCAACGCTGGAGAGTCACACACTAAGACGCAGATGCTGCCGTCGATGGAGCACACATAAACACACACACACACGCGACACCAACATGACCTCTAGGCATGACCCCAGATACCCAAGTTTTGTTTTTTTTTATTATTAAGAAGAATACAATTCACAGCATACAGCATCAAAGGCATACACAGATAAAAAAGATGATGATCCTTCTATCTGAACATTATGGTGTATGTTTTACTGAGCAAGCTACACACTAATCAATTTGAAAATGATGATTACTGTAGATTTGTAGTAGAGTTAACCTTGTGATGTAGTCCAAATGATGTACATGGGTTGTCAAGATAGTTTTAAAAGCAGCATCAGGTTTGTTAAAATGTACATTTAGCATTTTTGTTGGTTTTATGTCATTTGAAATGACATTTGCACCATTTTTTTAAACCAAAAGTAAGACTCCACCTAACCCTAACTCTAACCCTACTTATACAAATAATTATTTCATTTAAAAAACCTGATTGACATGATTCCCCAGATTAAATTTAATATTTAGAACAATTGTATTCCATTACCTTTATTTAATATTTAAAAAGCCATGCCAGACTAGTAGATATGATGTTTTTAAGGACATTTTTATGGGTTTTAAGTTTTTATGGTTACACCACTTAGACATTTTTGCCATAATCCTCTAATATATTCTCTCAAAATGGAATAAAAGCAGAAATGTGGTGCTGGGTCCACAGAAAAAGAATGTGTTCAAGTTATTCATACGTTTATTTTCACATTTTAACCCCTTTAAATTTGACTAAACCACATTGACACTGCTCATGCCTATGAGTTTATACCCACAATGACGACCATGTATAAATATATGCATCTACATCTGTTTTTAAGTGTTTCTGACCACGCATAATTTTCCATTATTCTGATTTTTAACCAGCTGGTCAGCAGAGGTGTTATGTTCGGTTTCATAGATGAAAGCCTTGGAAGGACTATGATAATTAATGGTTTGAAAAGAGATTTAATAAAGACTTCCTGATCTAATACAAAAAAACGAAAAAAAAGGCATACAAGCAACTTAATTGTAACACTTCACCATTTCTAACTTAGTTATTCCTGCAATATATGTGCATATGCAACTAATATATGATTTAAATAGTAATGCATTAGTGCTCTTTTACAAAGATAGGGCATCGACAAAAGAAAAGAGATTGGTCGAAATCAACGTAGCAGAGATTGAGATTCTGATTTTGCCTATTTGTAACATTTCCCATAATGCAACTAACAATTTCTCTTTTGTGAATGTGAACTCTTTCAAACTCCTCATCACCAGTTTAAAATGTAGGCTTTTTGTTCAAAGCTTGGCAATGTCCGAGCCCAAGCAAGAGGTTTATTTTCTTGGACTGGGCAAAGCTTCGCAAGAGTCACAGAAAATACTACACAACTGCTTTCACAGGTTGAGCAGAACTCCTTTTTAATAAACCTGTGGAGTTCTCCTTTAAGGTATTGTCGAGGTTAAGCATATAAAACCACTTATTGTAGTTTGTGGGTTGGGGAAAGATTGCGGTCATGGTTAAATAAGCCAGCACTGAAGGCCTATCTATCACCCTGACCTCCACATCGTCAACCCTTCACTCCTGCACTAGCTGTGAATGTTGCCATTGAATATAACGAATGCAGAGTTAGTTACAAAGAAATGTAATTTATAGAAGTTTTGGGCTGTTCAAGGGTTTAGGCTTTTCAGTATAAAGGACATTCTGAACAGCAAATTATTCAAGAAGCTACTCTCTTGACTTGTTCTACCTTGACCAGTAAGTAACCTCTGCGTGTTGCGTGCATGTTCACTGCCACACTACAGCTCAAGAATCTATTTTCCTACGTAATATCTCCTTTTGGGCTCTACTTTTCTACTTTATTTACAGATGTTGCAGCTGAAATGTTGCAAATTTGATGAAATGGTCACCTTGTGCAGTATTTTAGTGGTTTTATACATCAGCCATAAACATTGTTTTTCTTGCAAAAAGAAGGGTCTTTTTAGGGCTTCAGTGATCTGAAGCCTAATTTGAGCCTGTGGCTTTAGTTGGAATAGCTCCTGTACCTTATTTATGCTTTAATGTGTGATTTCATGTGTTTTCTTGTTGTTAGACACTGGTAAAGATTCGGTTTGGTTTGGACTGCTGTCAAAATTGCTTAATATGGTCCTATTAGCTCTGCTATACGTATGTAGAACATAAATGCTGAAGTTCAAGAGTTCCACCCAGAAAGATTTAGCACTGGGACAAATGTCTGTTAACTAAGCCATGCTAGTCTGGTTAGCCCCGATCACTCATATGTTGAACGCTAGTTAGAAACCATAACTGGAAGATCTTCCGATACTATTCAGATGTATCATTTGGAAGAGTCACACTGGACAAATAGCGGAACTGATGAAAACTGTGTGGCGACCTGTTCAACTAAAAAGTTGAGTGACATCATATCCCATGAATGTGTCTCTCTTCCAGAGCCCAGTAAATGAGCACAAGCTGCATCCATCCTGGCATTGTCCACCGGACCTCCAGGACCACAGAGAATGTGTGTAAATGAGTAAATCTTCAATTGCATGTTGAAAAACCTTTAAACTGTACAGCTGGCTTTAATTGGTAGACTGACGTTATTCATAAATATACTGCACAAGTGTTTTTGTTCATCTTTAATTTCCTTCATTTATGGGCTCATGGCATAATATGTGTCATCCAGGCATGTCGTGTAATGTTTTTTTCAGGAAAAGTCAGGCCATTCAGAAATTGTCATTTCATTTTGCACATAACTAGTACTATACATTTGATCTAGGAGACTTTTTATAGATAGATAGATAGATAGATAGATAGATAGATAGATAGATAGATAGATAGATAGATAGATAGATAGATAGATAGATAGATAGATAGGTTCCATCTTCATTTACTTTTACCCAGTAACATCTACGCTGATGCTTTCATCTCTGCAGACATCTCACAAGCGTTACCTTTATTATGATACCAAGAATATTCATATAGACTTTTTTTTAGTTGTAGAGATATATTATATTCATTTTTGGATATGTCATTTTAAAGCAGGACCCTGAGTCAGAGGCCTTGGGATTGAGAGGTTAAGGGTTAATGTAGGTTGGTTGACAATTTGACATTTACTTTATTGGCTTAATTTTTTACAGTAGAAATGATGGTCAAAGAGCCACCACCTGATAAATTACAATAATGTGTTTCTTTTGTACTCCTAATATCGAACTGTCACCTCAAAACCAAACAGAAACATATTTTCTGTACTAATGTTTCCTGGAGTTCCCCTTTGTATCTCTTCACATGTGTATTCCAGTGTGTAAAACTCCCAAGTGTTTCTACACTGTGCCATATTTCTATAACCGCTTCGATACTGTATAATTTATAAAAAGAAACGCCTGTAAAATTCTCACCTGTCTTCACTTCTAATCAGCTCATACCCCAAAACTGTCACGACCATCATCCGACATCCATTTAGATAAAACACTACCTCTGTTTCACTCCCAATCTCTCTTCTTCATAATTTACTCCCTCGGCCTTAGTCGCAGAGGTCTGAAGTGGAGCGAGGGAGCGAGAGACCCCTACAGATACATACGGGCTGAAGTTAAAAGTGAGAGGAAGAACTCTGCAATTACCCTCTTACAAGGATTGGAGCAATTAAGGAAATGTACAGTTCAGCAAGGTTCACGGTTTCAAATGCCCATCAGAGGCATACAGAGAGCCTCATAAAGAGATGAGTCATATTTAGCAGCTCAAGGCTCCTCTCTCACACACACACACACACACACACACACACACACACACACACACATACTCACACCCTGGCATTATAGCAATTGCTTAACCCTTCCTGACACACTGAGCGGATCAGTTGTATCTCAGGTTTTTTACACTGCAGCACGTTCCACCATCACAGCATTCGCTTTTACCTGTTTCAAACAAAGCCAGCGTGGAATCATGTTGAATGTTTCAAAAGGAAATCTCTTGATTTTGCCTTTTGTTTGCTTTTTAAGTTTAAGAGTTTAGTTTTCTCACTTACCTCTTCACTTCCACTGTGCAAAACCTGTTGAGGTCAATGGCAAATTCAATCTGTGCTATCCGAAGGACAAAATAAAAAGTTCAGATCTAAAAAGCTTTAATATGTCTTTTTTTTTTTTAAATGAAAGAAGAAAAAAAACTATTCACAACCCATCCAGTCTGTAAAAGTGTTTGCATTTTGTCACCCAAAGAACTCTCTTTAATTCCTTTTCATTCGGTGCCATCAATCATTTACGCGCACGCGGAGCCGCATTCTTTACAAAAACGTGAACTAACTTTAGAGAGAAACTTTGAAGGAGCTGTGCGTTTGTTTCATTCATATCTACGAAAACCTTGCAAAACAAACCAGATGGACATTTTATATCCAAGGTTTCTTCTGAAAGACGTTGTTTTGTTTTCTCTCTTTTTTTTTTGCTTTCCTTGAGAGTATGAACATGCCTATTGTGGAGGATCGTCTGACAGAGCAAAATGGAGGGGGGCGGGGGGGGGGGAGAGATATACAATCTGTGGTCTTTATTTGAGGCCTAAACGTTTTTCCAGGTCCGAGCCTGAGTGTCCCGGGACAGCTTGAAGGTGGATGTTTTGCAGGAGTGAAGACACAATTGATAGAAATGAATAGAAAAAGTGGACAGAGTACATAAATATTAAACCACCCACTCAAACCACATATATTCATCTTTTTATTCGCTATCTACAACCATTTCATGCTGACATGAATCTTTATGACCTAATCTGATACTGTGTCTCAAATCGTGTACTTGACTTGACTTTGTCACTAATACTCTCACATATGTGGGTTTTTCTGGTAATATTTGTTTTTTTTAATAACTGAATAGATTTGTTAACCTCTTCCACTAGAACCTGATCACATTTCATTTTGTGCTTGCAGCTTTCTGCTCGTCCAAACTCTCCATAAAGACACAAAACCCTCATTTAAATACTGCTGTCTCCACCCTGTTGCACCTGTTTTCATTTATGCAGTTAATCTATTGCACCGTGCACGCAATTTAGTTCCCACTATTTGGGATCTTAGTAAATCAGGCCCTATGAGTGCCCGAATGATCCACACAAAATAGTCAAAAAGTTGAGTGTGGTCACAAACGACCAACGGTCACCATATTGGCTACGTAGAAGGGTAGGGACCACTTTTCAGGCTGGAAATGGCGCCCGAGGACGTTGTAACTACAGTGAACATTGCCGCATTAGCATTAGCATTAGCATTAGCGAGCCATCAGTGGGCTTCTTGGGTTAATTTAGCAGTCTGTAATGATTTGGTACTGTGAATGCTAATGCTACCTTGCTAACGTTAGCCTACTAACGCTAGCTTACTAACACTAGCTTGCTAACTAGCTAATCGTCATTTCCGGTAATTGCGCAACAGCCGTGTTTGATTTTAGATAACCCTAACATGTTGAAATTTGTGCACTAAACAAGTAAGTACACAGTGGACACAGTGTACTACACAGAAGTATGTGATTTGAGACACAGCATAATACTATCACGGTTTGTATGAAAGTTATTATAACAGGAACAAGGTCACGCCTCGCTCTTTCTTGCTAATTCAATCACCTGTGCATACTTACAGAGGCGTGTAAACCCCTTTCTCTTCTGTTTGTCTCAGTTCTCATGACACTCTCGCCCCAAACCCCTTTCTTTTCCTCTCTCCTCTTTCAGTAGGCGGCACGGTGGCTCAGTGGTTAGCACTGATACCTCACAGCAAGAAGATTTGGTTGTTCAAATTCCAGCCTTTCCAGGTCCTTTTTGTGGTGGGTTTGCATGTCCTCCTTATGTTCTTGCGGGTTTCCTGCCAGGTGCTCCGGTTTCCAGCCCACCATCACTGGCTTTCATGTTATGATTAATACTTCCATCTAAGTAAGTTAGATGAAGCAGAAAACTCATTAAGACGTGCCGTCATCCTGAGTTTCAATAGTCGGAAACCGAGAAGCTCCGGCTACTTCACGACTCCATTCAGCCCACCTTGACCCATAATTATCCCACCATTCATGACCCTTCCCAAAACTTTTCGCCAATCCAAATAAATGATCTTGTTAAACTGTACAGATGGTGTGGGCTTTGTTAGTGAAACAGATTCTAAATGACACAATTTTCTTCTCAACCCAGTCTTCCTTAAGTCAAAAACAAGCCTTGTATTGATTTTTAGAAGTATGAGAAGGTAAAAATGTCTAGTATTTCATATAATATAGCGATACAAATTCAGAAACATTACACAAAGTTATGGAACAAAGAGATTTTTTCTTTTCTTGTCCTCATCTCATGACCCCTCAGATGTTACTTGGCAAGCCTTGGGGGGGTCCTAACCCTCAGACTGGAACCATTGACATAGATTACTCAAAATCATGTGATCTCAAGCGTCACATACTGTATGTTGTTGTGTAGTGAAAGAGGATTTTAATCATGTTGTCCACATAGTGTGACAACTCATGATACTTAATAAAATGCGAAGATCTAAATGTAATCCAGAGCTGACATTTTAGTTTAGTAAATCTTCTCTTCCTGTCATTTTTCTTCTTCATTTCCTGTGTTTGATCACCAGATTTATATTATGCCGTGTGCTGGATTTCAAATTTTTCCTATAAAAACAAAGTATTTCATGAAACCTGCTGAAGCTTTTACTTGTGTTTGTTCACAATTCATCACTTTGATAGTGAAAGTTCAATCTTGACCTTAGAAAAACAGTCACTTGGCAAAATAATATTGAGTAAAGGTTGACTTACAAGATTTTTCCGCCCATTGTCTCCATCTCCTAATGAAGACTGAGATGTGATTCATAGTTCCAAAAGAAGTCTGGACTGTGACTACTTTGATTTGGAGCAAAATGAATGGCTGTATGTTCAGTTCAAATTATTAAAGGACACTTACAAATAACTATACTGTTATTTTAGCTTCACAAATTTGTCTAGTCAGTCTTAAAATAACAGTCAGGTGATCACATGAACGATGACTCATCATAATCATTCTTTTTTGTTTATATGGACCATTAGAATCTAGTTAGAAATCTTCTCATAATGTAAGTGATGGGGCACCGTCATGGTTGGGAGCGAAAATGTATTTAAAAGTTTATGTGAAGTTATATCTGAAGTAGATATAAGTAGATATAGAGTTTTTTTATTCAGTGTCAGTGGAAGGTTTGTGCCCAAAACAGGGAATTTGGCACTAAAAAGTAGTTGATTTGACTAATGCAACCCCATCACCTCCATTGAATGCATTATAATGCATTATGAAGGGATCTCTTAACCCTTAAATACTGGTCATATTTGCACATTTCCCAGTATCCCCTCATAATCAGTCTCTATACATCATTTTGAAACCACAAATCATTCATGTACATCATCAGTCATTAATAAATTGGTGATTAATCCTTTCTCTCAAGCTTTCAGAGATCAGAGAGAATGTCATCTTTGATTTTTACAGATTTTTTAATGGAGAAAAAATATTTACAGTCACACTATATAATGGTCCAGTGTTATATAACACTGAAGAACATAATGTTTCAATGAATGATGAATAAACAGGATTTTTGAATGGTGTGGGTTTTTTTTTTTTTAAATAAATATGAGTATATTCTGGGTCACATGAGGACAAGTCATCACATTTTTGGCTAAAAGTGAAGTTTTCTAAGGTGTTTTTTCTTCTCTCAAATGTAAAAATGGGTCAAATTAGACACTGAACAGTATGTAATGTGTATGTTAATGATCAGTATGAAAAGGAGGAATGATTATAGCAGTGTTCATTCGGACTCCTGACTGTTGTTTTAGGGCAGACTTGAAACATTTTGAACCTATGCATGTAGAGATTTATTATTCTGGCTGCTTAACTACTGTAACTGTAACTCTGTTGATCTCCTGGGCAGAGGTGTCATCATTTTTAACTCTGAGGCGACCTGTTTTCTGCAAATTAAAAAGGTAGTTATTTTGAGTGTAGATGGGTCGATCGGGCACTACTTGTGCATGATGAATTGCATAGAGAAAAAGAGAGTGAAATTATTTATAAACCATATTTTTCATTTAATTATGTGCTTCTGCGAGCACGGAGTATGAGGAGAGAGGAAGCCTTGAGATAAAACAAAACAAACCAAGCTATACAAACATCTAAGAAATGATAAGTTTCACTAACACCCCTCTGCACGGCGACTATGGCTGCACTCCCAGGGCGCTTTACCTTCCAAAAGCTGCTCCAATAACGAAGACAAAAGCCAGACACACACCTACCTGCGCACTAAACACACACACACATACGCTTTTCTCTCTTCTCGCCTGGCCGGTCTCAACATCCCAGCGCTCTTTGAGGCGAAGTCCCAACAATTCCACCGGGTCCCTCATTAAGGCCCAGGCGCCAACTCTCAAGGGGAGGTGGTGGTGGGGTATAGGGGGGAGCTGCTGGGTAAACTTTGGAGAGGTCACCTCCTCGTTTTCCGTCTCCTGCCTCCTCTCGTCCCTCGTTCCGGCCCGTCCTCGGGTCCTGTCAGCGGAGGAGAGTGTAAACAAGCAGAAAGGTTAGCGCTGTTTTCACCCCCACGCCGTCTTCTCTCATTAGGGATAAGGGACAGCGAGCCGCCGAAAACGCGACGCTTTGTTGTTTGAGAGGCAACTTGTGCGATGGTCCCTGAGTCCTCGAATGTCTTCAGCACAACAAGAGTTAGGCACCAGCTGTAGAGTCAGAAATAAACTTGTGTTTAAGTTAAAACGGTGGGGAAAAAAAGAAAACGGCTCTCGGAAAGACTTCATAATCGGATACTTAGATATATGAGGTCGATTGTGCGATCGCATACCAACATGACAACTACAAATCCTTCCTGAGGTCTATTGTGGTTGCTTGACATCCACCTGTCCATTGATAGTCTTCAGAGACAGTAGTATTGCACCAGAACAGGACAAAGCATCTGTAAAAGCCAAAAAAAAAGAAGATCATAATTTGTAGAGATCTGTCTAGGGTAATCCTGCTTCATTCCAAAGGCATGCTGGGAATGGTTCCCGCCTCCCACAACTCTACCAAAGATAAGCAGGTATAGATAACGGATCTATGGATGGTCTACAATTACTGTACACCTTCTGTAGTTCCGGATACTTTGGTTGCTGTTTGGTTTTTTGGCCAAGCCCAAGTGAAATGCGAAGTGCTCTAAACTGAATGAAGTGGGCTGCAGTTCTTACATTAACACATGTCAGAGCAGGTCTAGAATTGATCTAGAGGGAACAGTTTAAGTGTATGACTGCTCAATTCCAGTACTGAGCTCTTCAGGTGCCAGGTGGGTAAGAGGTTCCAAAATCAGACCTTTAGTCTAACAGCAGGGTTCTTGTCCAGAGGTACACTTTGTATGTGACGTTGTCTTGCTGATTATGAATATGCTCTTTAAAAATATCCTATGGAGTTTTTTGAGCATGGGTAGCGCTACGGAGAGATGTTTTTCGGAGCGGGTCCCCGTTTTGTTTGCATCTCGCTCTTGCACAACAACGCACATTCAGGTGGCACGAATCACACAATCAACGTTACGCTATTGACCCACAAAATGTGATGAAACGAGTGAAAAATACCCCACTGTGTAATTTCCTACGGTTCAGGTCAGACACATGCAGACCACGAGTCTAAAGCGCAACACACTGTAAAATGTCAATTTTTGCAAACGTAAAAATATATTTTTTTACAATAAACAACAATATGCCCACAATTCAAGTTGATAAAAGCTTTTTTTTAAATCACGTAGTTTATTTGTGCATGCGTCCTCCCAGAACTCTCTGCTTTCATTTAAAAATCACATCCACTTACACTGCAGTCATTGAAATGGTTGGGTTTCGTCTCTGTTTAAAGTGGGTCAGGTACGGAATTGAATTAGCGATGCTGTCCGATAAACGGGTCGGGGTGCAATTTCCGGCACAGCTTGTATGAGCCGGTGCGGGTTTATAAAACGGGAAGATTCTGGTAAACAATGCATGATTTGAAAGGTTAAAAAAAAAATCAGCTTTGCAAGTGTAAAACAATCCATTAACAGAATTATTACAAGCAATAAAAAGACAATAGAAGTATATATTTTTTTAAAAAGTAGCATCATGAACAAGAGTATGAGTAAATTAAGTATATTAGTAAAATACTGTTTATCACTGTGACTTTTACTATCCAGTACTGTAAAGCCTAGTTCAGATTACAGAACATGCAATGCCTTACTGTAAGCCGGTTTTAGTGTTGTAGTACAGCAGTACATCTATGTGTGAATGAATAACTTCATTACTTCACTACAAAACTCATGCACAATAACAACAGAGTACACTTGGGAGGTGTAGATGAGTGGGTGAAGATTTCTTCTTAAAGTGGCTATCAGAGGATTGACAGGGACTTGGCTCTGCACCGCGGACGCAAACGGCCGAAGAACTGGAACGACTGTGTGCGTAACCTCTGCATACCAATAAACTAAAAAGATCCTATTAAAAGTTTCCCCATGGTAGTCTTAAAAGCTCCTGCTAGTGTCTCTCTCCTCTTCTTTATTGCAGCTCTCTTCCTCCAGTCAGTGTCCATCCTGACACACACCACACATAAAACACACACACACACACACACACATGCACAGAGCCCCACCATCCAGCTCTCTGGTGTTCCTCTCCTGTTATACAGTGGTGAATGTCTCCCAGCCTGCCTGCCTGCCTGTCTCTATGTTTGCTGACTGGCTGTGGAAGAAGCCATTTAGCATGCTGAATGTCAAGGTCAGCGTGTGCGTCCTCCTTGTCATCACTCTCCGCGGCAGAAGGTCAGGGAAAAGCTCTCCTCAAATGGCCTGTTCTAGACAAAGAGGAGTGCTGGCAAGGGGGGTGGGTGGGTGGGTGGGGGGGGGGAATGGAAGAAAGGAGGACAGAAAGTGATACAAACAAGCAAACAAACACCTCCTTATTTTCAGCACCAGTCAACCGATATCCCATCTCCCTTGGCTCCGAGAGTGCTGCTCTTCAAGGTATAATCTCTTTTGTGTGTGTGTGTGTGTGTGTGTGTGTGTGTGTGTGTGTGTGTGTGTGTGTGTGTGTGTGTGTGTGGTCTTCTAATTGTGTCATTACGAGAAACCAAATGACTCTGCAATAACAGAGAGATTGGCCACTCTTCCACTGGGGGGCAATTTTACAGTAGGATTAATTAAAACTCAAGTTTAGGTTTAATTTGGATTTTGGTCTTTACTCCAAATTAGATTAGATACCTGTTTCATGGTTAGACTCACACTGATAATATTCATGCAAATGCATGAGTGTGTTTTCATGCCTTTCTCTTCCCGTAATTGCTTAAAGTCAGTAGCGATTCAACATTTACATAGATTTTGAAAGTGCTTCTACTTTGCCAGGTCTTTACAATACAAACAGATATATATATATCTAGGGTATTGAACTGTTGGTCAGTATCCATACAAGCACATACATCATTCCCCTTCATGCTGCCCTCTGTCTCTGAGTTTCATGGTGTATATTTGCTGTCACATGGAGTAATGACCGCTGAAGGAGACGACCGTCGGCCCTTTCCGAACGTCACCATTCCCCCTGTGATCCATAACCACACGGCGATTTTAATGCAGCGAGTAATTACAATATGGTCACAACCTGCTCTCGCTCACTTTTCTTGTGCAAAAAAAATCATAATCTACTGCACAAACTCAGGATGCATGTGCAAACTGGTGCAAACACTCACATGCACAGATGCAGACAGAGATTGCACAGCAAAAGTATAAACTCTACATTTAATAATAAGTCCAAAAAGCTTACACAATGAAAGTAAAATATTGTATGTCCCTTACTTTGGCACTTCAGATCAGAACATTTGCTGATGACATTTATCACATAACTTATTTTTGAGAAGATATAAGTTAACATTTTGCTATGATGGTTGTTTCCTACAGCTGTTTATTCTTGGAATCCCCAGGGGCCCCCAGTCGGTTGTCTTATTATGTTAAATATGTTAGTAGGATGAGAGTTAATAAAGAGAAATGTCCGTCAAAGTCATGCTTTTTTGTAAAATATGCCACATGAATTTTAGTGTATCACACCTAGGGAAGAGCGATGTGAGCCAGCATGACAAATCTGCCAAGAATTATGTGCTCAAGAGGTGCAGGAACATGTCCCGCCAATGACTGCAATTATAACTAGCAGTGTTTCTGAGGCAGATCAAGTGACCAAAGCTGACTTGGAAATTTTGGCATCGAAAATAAATATAACATTGAAAACATCGAAGTGAAAAAAGAAACATTGGCATTGAAATGCTTGAATTGAGAAAAGCTGTATTGAAAAGTTTCACTGAATAGTAAAACAAGGACATTAACAATTATTGTCTTATTTTACTAAGATGTATTTCAATGTCAATTTTCAGATTTTTTCTTAATGTATCTTTTTTCAGATTTCTTTTATTACGCTGTCACTTTTTTTTCCCAGTGTCACTGGTTTTCAGTTTCAACTTTCTTTCAGTGTTTCAATGTTCATCTTAATAAACATTGAAATGTTTATTGAAATATGTTGATATCTGCACATATAGAGCCCCAGAGGCAGCACTGTTGGGGCTCCTGGTGGCTGAAATGATGATGGTCTCACATCTCTGAAAACAATACAGCAGATATACAAACAGGCATTATTTGGAAATAATATAAAATAACCACACGTTGGGAATATAAATGGTTACTTTCTTGCCTGAAAAACTATTAGACTTAATAAAGTGACATATTCACAATCCTACAGTGAAAATGACAACAGTCTGGCTCAAAATCGCCACTGTGTTGCCATCTTCCTTTGATATGCTCATTGGACCGCAAGGCATACTGGGTAATGTAGGCCCAGGAAGGGCCCTCCTCTCTTGAAACTGAAAAACAGTGACTCTGAAAACAAAAGTGAGAGCATAAAACAAAAAACTGTCACTAAAAAGAGACAAACATTAAGAAAATATCTGAAAAACATCACAAAGCAAACATTTATCTAAATATATTAAGATTGTAATTTTGAATGCCCTTTTTTTTTTTTTAACTTTTGCTGTTTCAATGTCAACGCATCCTTTTTTCTCTTCTTTCAGTATGGGAACTAGTTAACTCAATCATTGTTGCACAGATATTTTAAAGCAAGTGGCTGCGTAGTGGTTATTTTAGGATTCACCGTGTTTACCAGAATAATGTAAGGAGTATGTGGACAGTGGTATGGGGTGTTGGCACAGCCTGGGGCGGGGCGCTGGAAAATTTCCCTTATTTTTTAAATGCCACTGTTGACAGGTACGGCACAGACACCAGCTATTCCCTGCCGTCCATCCTCTCCACTCCTTCTATCATTGTTTCTCTGTGCTCGTGTCTACTTTCCACAGCTTGAGTAAACACTGCCAACTCTTTCATTAGCCTCTCACCACAGTCTCTCTTTCACTCTGCATGTCTTTCATCCCCTCTCACTTGGTCTCTACGTGCCTCTGTTTAAACAGATGAATGTGATTAAAGCCAGTTTTAAATGACATTGGAAGTTTGTGTGTTTAATGACTCAAATAAAAGGCACGGTTATTATGTTTAAAGATAGGCCTTAATATGACGTCTCTGAGTGCTGCTTGTGTGTGTATATGCGTGTGTGTGTATGAGGGTGTGTGTGATACTCCACTGACACAATTGAGTTTATTTTCTCATGCAGATTGTCAAATGATTTACTGTAATGCCTGGCTCATGGAGTGGTATTCTGTAAATCAACACTAGCACGCCTTGCGGCCACAAAAGACATCTGGGTTCACAGTTTACTCATTCATTTGATATTTTGTGGATCCAGCTTGTCAAATGTGAATCTATCCTTTCAAGTTGTGCATATTATTTTAACTTTTGGTAATAGTAAAAGCAATTCACTGTGGTCGTAGGTTGGTTTGTTTGGGCAATGGCGTTAGCTTTTTATGTGGCTTTGTTCTCACCCAGTCTTGTCCTGTTGAGCTGTGGTCTCACAAATCAATGCCACTAATAGAGGCAGAATTAAGCGCTGAACATGCTGTTAGCTCTAAGCTAGCTACCTTACAGCCTGTATGCTATTGTTTTTGTTCCATTAAGACCGCATTTGTATCATACACATATTATAACTAAGCTGGCTACTTTACAGCCTGTACACTTTTTTTTTTGTTCCATTATGACCACATTTGTATCATACATATGTTCTTACTAAGCTAGCTACTTTATAGCCTGTATGCTATAGTTTTTTCCATTACGACCACATTTGTATCATACATATGTTCTTACCAAGCTAGCTACTTTATAGCCTGTATGCTATAGTTTTTGTTCCATTATGACCACATTTGTATCATACATATGTTCTTACTAAGCTAGCTACTTTATAGCCTGTATGCTATAGTTTTTTCCATTACGACCACATTTGTATCATACATATGTTCTTACTAAGCTAGCTACTTTATAGCCTGTATGCTATAGTTTTTGTTCCATTATGACCACATTTGTATCATACATATGTTCTTACTAAGCTAGCTACTTTATAGCCTGTATGCTATAGTTTTTTTCCATTACGACCACACTTGTAATGTACGTATTTTTCTAACTAAGCTACCTAGCTTATTTTTAACTATTTGGTGGCAGTTGAAGCAAGTGCGTCACTTATTGTCAACTTTTACGTTTGTAATGGCAAACGTTTGCCTAGTTACATCCAGCAGATACAAAGAAACATTATCATTATCATTTATTCGGAGAGGTGTTTCTCGCCACTCTCCTTTTAGCTCCGTTTTGCTCTCCACCACCACTTGACGGAAATATCCGGCTTTTTAGCTGCTTCACTAGGTAGGCTAAACCTTTTCACCTATCTTTTCACTTTGTCTACTATTTGACACTGGTCATGTAATGTACAGTGGATTTATAGAGCTTTGTCTTAGTAAAACATCAGCCAGCTGCACCTGGAAACAGTGAAGCCAGTGGACCAAACTGTACATTTTTGGACCATTAAAAGCAAAACAGTGAGTGGAATGATATATAGGCCTTTATATGAAAACATAGATGATAGCAGGTTTTACGAGATAAGTGTCATGAAATGGAACTTGGTTGAGTTTTTGATCCAAAATGGCAGAAAGTAAGTATTTTAAGCCAGACATCACAGCAACAAGCCAGTCATTGGCACTGGTCAACAACCCCTATCAACGCCAATGGATATATAATGGTCATTTTGTGCTACGGGACAGTACAGCTATTTTCAATTTCCTGTTAAACATTGCTTTGTGCCTGACAAAATGTCTTTTTATTTGCCTAATATTATTTTGAGCTCCTTCTAAAATTCCTTCCTATCAAGTTTCATAACCTAATCATTAACAATTAGGTTTCAACTGTCTATGAACTACAAGCACAGTGATAATCTAGTCATGTGTTCAGGTCAGTGAGAGTCACAAGGCTGCCTCAGGCTGAGCCCCAACATCGCCCTGGGTCCATAGCCTTTAAATGACCGGTCACTTTTCAGAGAACAGGCTTTTGAAAAACAGAGAGATGCTGTCTGGACGCCTTCTGGCGAAATATTGAGAACAGATTTGTTGATGTATGATCGTTGGTCAAACCCGTGATATAAATTTGACTATAGCGAGGAAAGATAAAGCATGGGTCGTAAATCAGCTTTGAGTTCAATGGAATCGGCAACATTTTTTTCTTCGAGGGGAAAAGGTTAATTTTAATGGCTCGTGCACTAATAAAGCATGTTGCTAAAACACATTTGGAGAATTGGCCCTTTTTCCTGTTCAGTCATTTTTCTCATTTTACAGGACGACTGCACTCAGGGCTTTTGAAGCCAACAATGCTTTGAATTGTGAAAATTACATTCACATTGAACTATTCCTCCAATTCTATATAGCATATAGTATACAGTATACAACAATGCTGTGATGTAAGAGAGTGGGTTTTAAGCTGAAGTCTTGATTATAGACTATGATGTTCACACTTGATAGATGCACACCAGAAGATTTTTTGGCCTCTGAGGTCAAGTCCTGGTGGATTCATAGACTGGAAGAAGCATTGTCAGTGAAGACACCTTTACTCCAAAATATATTTGGCAAAATCATTCAGTCGTATAAACATAATTCTATGGATTTTGGTAATATGAAGACTGTTTTTATTAAAAGATAGAGCATTTTGTTGTGTTTTTTTGTTGTTCTGTTTGCTTTGTGATCATACACGGTCACCGTCAGAGCTGCTGTTAGTCATAGGGCTTCTGATTGGTGGGTGGGGAGGAAACAGATACCATTCATCATTCAGTTACTGCATTCTGATTGTCTTGGACTGCGCGTGGGTTTCCAAACAGATCACATGAGCCCCCTACGCTAACCTCTAGACTGCTGCTGTGAGGCCACTACTAGGTGATGTATAATAATACATGAAAGATTAAGAAGTGTTGTATGCCCCTTTGTCATACCACACACACACACACACACACACACACACACACACACACACACACACACACACACACACACACACACACACACACACACACGCAAACACTTCTGCCTGTACCTGCAACACCCTTTGCACTCTCATCTGCATATCCCTTGCTCTGCACTATAAATTCCACCAGAAACGGGCACTTATACTTTCATAAATCTCCTCCTTGTCACTTTCAAATTACAGAGATTTATTCACAGAAGAACAGGCTTGAACAGAGTCGAAAGAACAAGGGAGAGTATAAAGTAAAAAAAAAAAAGAAAAAACACTCATGTCTTTATGACCCGGCACAGCGGTGTGGGGGGATTTGGAGTTGTGTGGAAGTGCACATGCAGCTATGTGTGCTTCCACTGTACTGTATGTACATAAATATAATGTTTATGCCTCAAGTGGGAGTCCCCTTAAGCAGCAGACATTAATTTTGTGAGTGTGCTTGTGTGTGTGTGTGTGTGTGTGTGTGTGTGTGTGTGTGTGTGTGTGTGTGTGTGTGTGTGTGTGTGTATAGTATATGATGTCATTCAGTTCTGGTCACTTGATGATAATGATGTTGTAGAAAAATGTTCCTGTAGCCAAAGTCAAACTGGAAATTCTAGAAAAGGAAATCTCATTCAAAATCACATTGACACTTGTAATAATGCCAAAAAATCCAGCTTTGGAACAAATAAGTTGTGTAGCTCATTGATCTGATGGTGGATTTAGTGGCCCTGGTTAGTTCAGACCATAGACTGTATATAAAAATGAATGTACGGGAGGTGTGACGTCACCCATTGTTTTTCATTGGAGCCTGTTGAAACCTGAATTTGTAGCTTATAGTTGGTGCCATCTTTTCCGTTTGGAGCCAGAACCTTCCAAACAAGTGAAGGAGTTCTTGGTGTTGACTTTCATGCTGTGGAAATAAGCCTCGCTACCTTAAACCCAAGTTAATGTTAGCTTACTGTGAACACTGCACAACTTGGGCTAACATTAGCTACTTTAACTAAATTGTGCTAACAGGGAAGGTATCATAATTAAGTTAACTTACTAAAATATTGTGACAGTAGTCCAAATCAGTAACTGTCAATCAACGAAAACAGAGCACACATTAAAGCTACTATAAATCAAATCTTATTAACGGACCAATAATTTGCACACGACCACCACCACAGTTATTAGAGGGCCTGAATTTAGCAATTGAGACCATAATGACTCGTCAAAAAAAACCAAAAAAAGACTTCATATTTCTGGAGAGAAGTTAACGCTATTTCAAAGGGAGTCAGTGGAGCATCTAGTGGCCGTTGGTGGTATTGCACTTGAATGGACTTAAATATTGGCTTCAGCCTCGAGCTGAGGTAACTGCTGCATGGTTTAGACATGGCAGTAATAATAGCAATACCAAGAGGTCAAACAGTGTATATATTTTTAGATAGCAGCGATTACAGCTAAAAAGTTGGAAAGTATATGTAAAAATGCCGTCGTTCTGCTGCACTTTTCAGGAGCTTTATGTTTTTCATAAAAATTACAATGATTTGTAATTGCAGGTGCTGTGGACTCATTTCTTTAGAACATGTTTTACAGTAGAATGCCAAAGAAAGAAATGCTCAATGAAAGACTGCGCTAACAGAAACTACGGAACAGCAGAAATGACAAAAAAACCAAACAAAAGCAGGTCAAAGGTCAAAACAGAAAGATGCAAAGTATTTGGGAAGTTTGTGGGCTAGCATCAACGAAAATCACGATGTTGACAGGAGTTTGAATATGTAGCAAAATTATTGCTTAGAGAATTAAACTGTTGGTTATTGATTGAAGCTTCAGTGATAGCTTGTGAGCTAGCAAGCTACCTAAGAAGGACACAAAAGAACACTGCTAAATTCCACATAACGGGAGATGACTTTGTGTGTTGTAAAAGCATCATGTGGAGTCAAGGTAATCTACACATCCATACAGTTCAATGAAATAAATATGTTAGCCTAAATTATTTTACAGGTATAAACAGCACCGCTACGACTTCTCTCGCCCTCCGTTTCTCTCTCCCTCCTGCTTCTCTTCTTCTTCTGTCACTTTGTCAGATGTGTTATGCAGTTTGGTTAAATGGAAAGACCTTTGAAGTTGTAGTTAGTGAGCCGGCAGCTCTGTTCTCCTTTGTCTGTCTGTCTTGCTCCCTCCCTCTCTCTTTCTATCTCTCTCTCTCTCTCTCTCTCTCTCTCTCTCTCTCTCTGTCACTGTAGGGAAAGACTGTGATTCATGTACTGCTTGTGAAGACCACCATTAATTTCATGTAATACAGCTTTTATCTCCGTCTCTGGGAGCGCGCTATCGCTTCCATTTTCTCTCTTTCCGACTGTCTCTATACCTTACTTTCTTTCATTCGGTGTCCTCTCGGACTGCGCTCCCTCGCTTTCCTTTGCTTGTACAGCAGCTTTATCTCTCCGTGTTCCCCACTCTCTCTCCTCTTCATAGGAGGAGGGTTCATGACATATTTGTCCCCTCTATTTTTCACTATCATAAGCATTGCCATTTTCTGCCATATACCATCAGCCTTGATTTAGTTGTATTTATCATCATTACCATCATCATCAATTATAATCATTGTTATCGCTTAATCTCTCATTATCATCACGTTCCTCTCAGTTATTGTACATCATTATTTATCTTAGTCATTTAAATAATCATAATCATCATTTTCACCAACAATCTTCATCTTTATCAGTAGGATCAGCAATATTATTATTATCATTATCATCATAACATCACTGGAATCATTACCTTCTAAATCATCTTCATCCGAATTGTTGAAAGACTCTAGATTCTCTTCACCATCATCATCATCATCATCATCATCATCATCTATCTATTATTATTGTTATTATTATTATTATTATTATTATTATTATTGTGACATCACTGGAATCATTACGTTCATAATCATGATCACTTAAATTATTAAAATCATCATCATCAGAATTGTTGAAAGCATCCAAATTCTCATCATCATCACTAAAAGCATTCAAATGACCATAATTATCACTATCTTCATCTTCATTATTAGTATCATCATTATCATCATCATCACTGAAAGCATTCAAATTATCATCTTTCAGCATAATCATTTTAATCATCATCGAAATTATTGAAAACACAATCATCATCACAACCTGAATCAGTGAAAGCAGTCAAATAATGATCATCATCTGAATTATTGAAAGCATCCAGATCATCTTCATCATCACCACTGAATGCATTCACATGATCATCATCCTGCACATTTTAATCATCATTATCGGAATTATCAAAAATCCGTATTCTCCTCATCAACACCACCTGATTCACTGAAAGCATCCAAGTTCTCATCTTCATCCTCATCCTCATCAGCAGAATCGTAACAATCTTCTCTATTCTTGTACTTTTCTTCACTATCATTATATTTAAAATAATTAAAATCATCATTTCAGTCATTAGCATTTAGATACAATAACGTACATTATTCTTTATCTTCTTCAATTGGGTTTGTGTTTGTTACATCTATTTACTTGATTGGCACCATCATCATCATAATCATTAGCATCAGCATAGTTTCAATATTGGTACTGTCAGGAATCCCTACCGTGGTCTCCTTATCATAAGAATCTCTAAACCCCTACCAAACACACACATGTACACACCAACACACCCCATGTCACATCCATCGCTCTTGATTGCTGCCCCCCCCCCTTTACTACCCCTCCAGAGCCTGCAGTGGCACCAAGCTGTGCAAATGTCATGGGTCAAGTTTACGTTGACGCTAAAGTGCCGGTCACCCTGGGCCATGGTAAAGGTCAGTGCCATGGCAACAGCTGGTTTGATATTGTCGTCAGGGAGGCACTCATGAGTCACCGCTCCAAATCCTCCATGTGGCATTAACATCATTTTCTGATCCATCTCTCTCTCTCTCTCTCTCTCTCTTTCTTTTCAGATGCCATCTTGACAGATCTGCCCTGCGCCGGGTGTGAAGGAAAGGTCAGTTCTTAAAAGTTAACACACAAGTCTTTTTAATATATACTTTTCTGGTGTATGATACAGTTTGGAATTAAGAAGGGCAAAGTTGGGTTAATAACACTGTATCACTTTACTTAACTTGAGTTAATTCCGGCAATAGCATGTGTATTATAACGGTAATGTAAGTGGCATTTTATTTAGATTTTTTTCATAGCATGTTTTTTGAACAAATAAAAACCCTTATAGGTCCTGAGCCACAACATGAAATGCAATACAATTACAGATTTATAGATAAATGAGCTTCTATGCCTGCTGTATCTAATTTGATACACACATTTTCAACAGGAATTTACCTTAAATAAACTACAAAATATTTAATAACTAAACATTGCATCAATCCAGTAACTATTCCTATTGAAGTATCAGTAACTGGGTCAATGATGTTTTTTTGTGGTTTAGACAAATTTAAAATGGTTAAAATTATAAAATAAATGTATGAATAACCTGCACACATTCTTTTTTTGTGGACCCAGCATAAAATTTCTACTTTTAATCCATTTAGAGAGAATATATTAGAGGGTTATGGCAAAAATGTCTGAATGTTGTAACCATATAAACTTTTTAAAACATAATTCAACTTGCTTTAAAACACAAAATTGTCAATAAAACACCATATCAACTAGTTTGGCATGATCTTACATTATAACTTTTTATATTAAATAAAGGTAATGGAATACAATTGTTCTAAATGTTAAATTTAATCTGGGGATTCATGTCAATCAGGAACCATTTAAAAATGTTTAAATGAAGTAATTATTTATATAAGTGCAATCAAATACACTGTATGTGGATAAAATATTTAATATCATTTTAAATGACATAAATCCAAAATGTACATTTCAACAAACCTGACGACTTTTAAAGATATTTTTGAGTCGCTCATCATGCCAACCCTTATTTGTCACTGACCCAACTATCTGGATGTTTTTCTTACCTCAACTTTTTCAAAACTGGCAAAAATATCCATGTCTCAAAACGTCCATCTTGGATACCTCAAATAAAAGGTCCCCTGGTGGTTTATCGGTGCACTACATGTATCTGATTATGTACATCAGGGTTTTTCAGGACAAAAATGATCCCACTGATGATGTAGAGGTCTCTAAAACTCATGTATCAAATATGATCGACTTGGCGTTACATGGTTAAAATAGCTAAACATGGGTTTCATCATATTTACTCAACCACCAAGGCCTTACATGTATACACTGAATGAAGGATTCATCTAATGAACAGTGGATAGTTCAGCCAACAGTGATGCAGCAGCGCTCACGTCGTATCAAATTTCCTGTAAATACAAGCTGTCTTCTGGGAGAAACCATTCACGTCACTCTGCTAGGGGTAATTACCACCAAGACATGGATTTTTTTTGTAGGCTACAATGTCTTATATTTGGTGTAACGTTAATGAAATGCGTGACATGCAAAGCAAACATGGTTAATGTTGACAGGAGAGGGAAATTGAAATTAAAATCGTCAGTTATTATCACTTAAATACCCTGAAAGTTAACATAATTAAAAAAGCAAGTGATATCTGCTCTAGTTAATTTCATTTACTGTCTAGCATGACATGGATGTTTACTTGAAAGGTGCTATACTCACTGTTCATTCAGTGGAGTGCATTGTTATATGAATGTAGAATATGTACAGTGTTAATATTTGGCAACTAAACTCAAAACTTAAGTTTTTCTAAGATAAGACTGTCCTGGGATGATCATGGACTGTTGACCAGCTAGTAATTTTGGGACCTGGTGAAGCTCTGATCTTGTCAAAGAATCACCAAGTTTGTTGTTTTTTGCACTTGTTATGGCAAACTCACACATGGATAACTGTGTTTCCTTGTTTGTAGAATAACAAACCAATAGGCAAAATCCATATGCTGTAGATGCATTGAGCATGACCATTTATGGGCATAGAGTATTCATGGAACTATCTTTGAAGGCTTAAAGACTATCCACACAGGAAAGGGTTCCTCAGAATCGTGTTGACATCATGCATTTATTAATAATACTTTGATTCTCCTTGGCCGAGCTTCAATAAACATTTTCAGTGTAAGACATCCTGGACCCCTGAGCACTTTCTCCACTGATGAGTTAACCATTGACAATTTGACATTTTCATAAGATAAGACTGTCCAGTCATGACCATGGACTGTTGACCGGCTAGTCATTTGGGAACCTGGTGAGGCCCACAAGGTAGTTGGTAGCCCCACTAGTCACTGGTCACTGGAAATTGTAGGTATTATTTGATTAATTGACCAGTTAATTTCTAAAAAAATGGTGTTAGGTTTAGTTGTCCCCCTGCCACTGCTACATGCTGGGATACGTGTCTACCCAAAGTTCACAGAGGCCAGCTGCCTATACATCCCCTGTTAAATGGGCTAATGAGATCACTCTTTTACATTTAGACTATTCTTGGCCAGTCTGAATTGTGAAGTGACTGAAGTCTACAAGAAAACAAGTACCCAGATCGTTATGGAGAGTCCTTCTGACTCTCCATAACTACTTTTCCCATCAAGCACTTGCCATTGGAAGCAGATAACTTTGATTTTACTCTTGTTGTAAAGTCTCCATTTTTGCAATGCCTGTTGTATGAGTGCATTCATACCCACAGTGATTAATCATTCACCATTAGCCTGCATCACAGCAGGCGAGTATGAAACTGGAGGGTCTGGACCCCTGCTAAATAGTGAGCTCAGCAATATCTTAATATTTTTTCACTTTCTCCCTATTCCACGTTCTTCCTACTCCTTCCACCGCTTTCAAGATTTCAGCAAATGTGCATTTTAAACTGTGCTCCCAATGCTCAATAATGAAAAATATATAAAAGGCAGTAAAAAGATGACACTCCAAGCAGCACTGTGAAACATATTTTACGTGATCTTACTCTGGAAAGGATGGAGGAAGCACTTAACATGCAAACCATAGAGTGTATTTAAATGGCCTGTGTATTCATGCCAGTCCACTTTCTGTTCTCCAGCCTTTATCCATTCCCCTGGCCTTTGTTGTTCCCCCCTTTTACTGGCAGAATGAATATCTACACTCTGCAGCACCACAGGGGTTCTAATGTGTGTGTGCTGGAGGATGGAAAGGAGTGTTTAGACAGCTAACGTATGTAGGAACAGCAGAGCAACAACCCCCCCCCCCCCCAACTCATACACTCTGACTCACAAGGGTTAATATGGCCTCCAGCCGTGTGGCGTGGCTGACTGGCCCACCTTCCATCTTGCCCAGCCAGGCTTCATGCTGGGCATGACACGCCCGCTTGACAGTATGCATCCGCCAGGCTAGGACGGCTCACATATGGAAACCTTCCACCACCACGGGTGAGGGTGGGAGGGCAAGGGGGGGGCTAAATAGTGAGCTGTACTGTAAAAAACAAATGCATTTCAAACTGCAGAGGGCATTTAGGGGTGTAGAATAGTGTGTCCAAAAATTGGGTAAAAAAAGTCTGTCTGCCTGTGTGATGGCTTTAATAGGAAATGCATTTTGGGAATGCAAAGTGAGCTTTCAAGTGTGTGATTGAGTGAATAGTGAATGAATGGATGGATGTAGACTGGGAGTACATTTGGTCCCTGTACAACATGTTTAAAAGATGCAGTATGAGAGTGTCTGAAAACAATGGACTCATGGAAATGTCCTGCTAGACAAACATTAAAAATGGCTTCCGTCGAAAAATGAGTTGAACCCCAAACAAGTTTTTTGCAGAAAAAGGTTAAAAAAAAATCAAGAAACAAGAAATGTAGAATGACAAAAATCAAAAACTGTAAATCAAAAGATGTCAGCACATACACACAAATACTTTTTAGTCAGTCCATGTATAGATTTTATATTCTTTTTTTTCCCTTTGTCAAGCAATTAATCAACTTGATTGCACAAGAACACCCAATCGCTTCCTGTCCCAATCCCTTCCCATGCGTAGGACATAAAAGAAAAGACACAAGATTAAAAAAAGACACAAAAATGGAAAGAATAAAGACATATATCATAAAATAGACTACACATTGTCTTTTGTAGTTAGTAACTACAAAAGAAAACGTTATCTGTTATAGGGACCATCCTCTCATTAACCAACAGTGGTAGAAGTCGCTGTTTTTATTCTAGCAGTTCATGAAACATTGTGTCCAGATGACAGTTAAACCAGCATTTTAGTGTGAAAGTTATCATTAGTTGGTGATCATGAGACATATCACACAGCCATTTCTGATGGTCATAAGGGCCTTTACACAGTGGGGACGTGACGAATAAACAACACAAAAATGTGAAATACTTTAAAGTGAATATTTTGCATTAAAACTATTCATACTGGCAGTGATACAGAACTCCAACCCAGCAGTAAACTCTAACCTGCATTCAGCTGATTGACAGCAGAGCCATAATAGTTTGTGTGTGAGCTCCACAGGAAGAAATCAACAGTGTTTTTTTATTGATTCATTGATTTTATTTTCTTGCCCACCATAGTGAGAAAGCCTGTCTGCCTGCAGTGAAACAGACAGGCTCACAGACACACTTGGGGGCCTTGATCAATTCATGTAGATACAGTTAATAAGTTCAAAACACATATACAGCAGTTCAAAACATGTGTAAAGCAGGATACAATGTGATTTAAACAGCTGCAGATGCAACAAATGTAGACTCAGAGAGTAACTAAATGAAGGGGATCTTTGTGTCCTTTGTCATACAATACAAGGTGATGAGAGACACAAACGATCAGCAGGTCTGCCATTGTCATTAGGGTTTATGATTATGTGCAACGTGATTGGTTGATGCCTTTATTGATGGTGCAAAAGCTCAGAAAAATCGTCCTTGTTAAAACAAACCAAAAAAAAATGTTTCTGTATTAAAGTCCCCATGACAAAAAAAGAAAAATAGAAAAAAAGGAATTTAAGTGCAAATTAATCACGTTAAAAAAAAAACGTCTCTGGTGTTTAAACACCTCAAGTAGAAGACACTCAAAGTAGATGAAGGTTGAGTTCCACTGAAAAAGTTCTCTTTGTCAGGGTGGAGATATAGTAGAGTACAATATCCTGCCAAAAATAGAGGGTTCTTATTCCCAATCGCATAACGTGTATGAAAGTATACCTGGTGTGCCAGTTGCCTTCTGGGCAACCAGTAAGAAAGGGAAGATAAACCCATGACATGTGTGTCTGTTAAATAACAAAAATGAATAATGAAAAATGAATAAATAGTTGATTAGGATTCTGTGTGACTTTGACAACCTTGGCACAATCTACAATCTACCTTTGTTTCAGTTTGAGACATAGCATAGGCGTAGACTTTTGAAGGGTGACAAACATTTTAAAAACTGATGCAAAGAGACAAATACAGAAAGAAAGCAGGTGTCTAAGTTGAACTGTGTTCTAGAATGCAAAGCGGGAAAGGATGAGCTTAAATTAAAAAAAAAAAAAAAAATATATATATATATATATATATATATATATATATATATATATATATATATATATATATATATCTTTATTCCAAGAAATGATTGATCTCTTTTCACAAAAAGTCATGATCATGTTTAAAATAATGTATACTGTACAGGTGGTCATATTCATGTCATTTGTCTGCTATTCGCTTTAAATAGCACAAGTGGATTTGTCTTCCACATACAATTTAGTTTCATTTGTCTCACACTCCCTCCCCTTCTAATCATGACGGAGAAGCTACGGTGACCACAAAACTCAAAACTTGCGAACATTTTGAAAGGCCCTTTCTTTGATTTGTCCCTTCTGGGCTACTGTAAAAACATGGCTGGCTCTGTGGAAGTGGACCCGCTCCCTATGTAGATATAAAGGTCTCATTCTAAGGTAGCAAAAACACAATGATTCTTATTTTCAGGTAATTATACTATAATTAAAACATACTTATGAATATATAATATATGATTTCTGCCAAGTCCATTCTGCTAGATGCCACTAAATTCTACACACTGCACCTTTAAGAACAAAGAACACATCATATGCCTATTATTTATTGATTTTAGTATTCAATTCAATTGTAGACCAAAAGGCCTTGACATCATCATCTTTAATTTGTTTTGTGATGATATTTAGTCTTTATATATATCTGGCCAAAAATCTATTTAGATAATCTTATTTTCCACACAAATTTGACCACCTCAATGATCTTGCAGCAAACACAAATTTAACATGACACAACCCACAGAGAGAGACAGATAACTGGATGGAGAGGTGAGTGACACCAGGTGTGTATGTGTGTGTATGTGTGTGTGTGTGGAGAGTAGCCATCTGCAGTTCATCACTCCTTCCCCAAGTCTCAATCTTCCTCTCATCTCTAGCATTTGGAGGCACTAAGGTCCCTGATGCCAGCAAAGGTCAGAGCCGGTGATTTATTGGCCCTCTTCTGGGAGGCCTTCTGTGGACCTGAGATGCCTGCCGTGCCCCTGGATCACAGCCAGCATCCCTGACACCAACAACATGCTGCCAGTAGATGAAAATCTCCTATTGCTTATTTCAGGCATGTTTCAGCTGTATTAACAGATACCCTGGTATGGCTATCTTTATGAGCTCAGCACCAATAGCTTCTCACACTGGGTCACTGCAGAGATCAAACTTTATGTTGTCAAACTACTTCTGAGGAGCAGATATACTTACTTTACGAAGTGTCTTTACATCACAGGTGTTAGTTGAAGGTCAGAGATTGTTGCTGAGGTGTATTTCACAGTTATATCGACTGGTATGCTGAACAGAGATCTCACTCGTGTCACAGATGTCAAGAGACAAATATAAGAAGATCACACAGTTTGTATAAAAGAAATGTTCACAGACACATAGTTTGTCCAATGCAGGGAAATGTATGTTTTACATTAGAGAAACGTAAATGCATGAATATCATATAATCAAAGTTAGATTATGTTTCAGAGTAATTATAATAAATGGGCAGCTGTGGTTCAATGGGGAAGATAATCAGAAGATCGGCGGTTCGATTCCTGGCTCCTCCAGTCCACATGTCGATGTGTTCTTTGGGCAAGATACTTCACCCAAATTGCTCCCGATGGCTGTGCCATCAGTGTATGAATTTGTGTGAATGGGTGAATGTGACATGCAGTGTAAAAGCATTTGATGCGTTGAAAAGACTAGAAATGTGCTATATACTGTAACAGTCCTATTGGATTATTAAATTTGTGGGCTAAAGAGATATTATTAGTCGATTGATCCCAATTAGGACTATAGTAAGTTTAAGTTTATTTAACACTACGTCAATGTTATCACTGCTACAGTTCATCTTCTTCTTGCTGCCTTTGTGTTTTGGTGGCATCTCTCTGATTCCTGGACATGTTCCAGAGTGTTTGCCCCCAGCACAACATCGGCCCTTTTATAGAGTTTAGAGGCTGTTACCTCTGCTAATAACAAACAATCGGCCATGTGCCTCCAATTTAAGATCAAGTCAGCAGCACACCTGGGTAAGGTGGTTAATAACATTCGATGCATCTAGAGTTGACTTCTCTTATTATTTCTTGAGAACATTGCTGCATGATGTTCAATCTGATCTGAAGGTCCCGAAGAAGGTCCTATCTGCCCAAATATCAATCGGTGCAGGTAGTCCCCCGTCGGAGCTCAATTCATTCTCCAGCAAGCTGACAGCAACTGTTGATTTAGCTCAGCTCATCTGCTTGACGGTATTCTCCCTCTCTTGTTCATTCTTCACAGCTACTTCTGTGCAACCGAGTACAACATCATGAATGCTTTTCAGAAACAGTCAAAAAGTGTGCATGGTGATCCCCATTCTTACATTTCTTCATGTCTTACTCCTCTCTCTATGATGGCAGCCTTTTTGCCCTAAGACATTGGTGATGCTCTATTATGAAGTTGGTGACTTTTTGTGGAAAGGTGTTGCTGTGGTGATGCCACAAATTTCGATGTCTCGCCATGAAAAACCAAAGCGATATAACTTGACTTCACATTGTCCGATCTTTCTCAAATTTCATATGCTTGTTAACAGTCCCGGTCTGAAGACATGTACAGGCCTATAGTTAGTGTCAGTCCTAGTGCCACCTACTGGCAAAGGGAAGTAATAAGCATAATTATTTTACAAACTACTCCCAGAAGGTTAGGCAGATGCATCTCAAATTGGGTCAGCTAAGATGTAAGACCTTGATGATGCTACATAGTGAAGCTAAACAACATAATGTGTGACTTTAGTTTCTTAGATCTTAGGTCTTAAAGCTCATGAGTCATGACCTGTTTCACACTGTAGAAGAGAACCAGCTGATCTGGAAAACTGATTCTTGGGCAGGAAAAGTTTTTTTTTTTTTTCACCATATAGTACTTCCAATATACTTCTTCAGATCAGTATCTATAGTCAGAGAGAGGCACTTTCTATGACCACAGTGAATATGGTACATACATAATAATGAGATAGCGGTGGCTTTCATTCCCCCATTCCTCATACCTCTTACACCACACTGTCTGCTCTCACGTATCACTGATACCATTTCTTAACTTGAAATTGAAATACAGCTGTATTGAACCAGAAGTCCACGATCACACGTCTGTGATACCTTCAAAACCGACTGCACAGATTTAAAAATGCACACAAATCAAATTATTATACAGCGAGAGCTAAACTTGAACACGGAAACCGTTCCCACACAAACAAAGAGCTCCAGCTACATTATTCCACATGAATAAAATCCAGACAGTCAACCCTTCTGTGTGGTGACTGTTTAATTTTTAGGCAGCTATGTTGAAAGCATTTTTATTTTAAGCTTCTTGAAACTATAAATGATGAAAGGAAATTGAAGCCTGTAGCTAATTACTCTTTAATATTTAATTTTGAATAAGGAAATTATTAGGATATGGCCTTGTGATGCCAAAACCTCATCAAGTATGGACAGTGCCTTACCAAGTCAAAAACCCAGAAATGTATGCAAGTGAATTAACTCCTGAAGTCTCTCCTACTTGGCCAATCAATGATATTGATTAGGCTTTAATGCCAGGGGGAAATCATCGACTGTCCGGCCTGACATGACAAGGTCTCCTAAAAACACTCCGAAATGTAAATGGCGAATTGAACTTTTTAAGTGATTCCGGAATGCAAGTGGATGTCAGTCTATTGAGGATGTAAAACTTAAAAAACAAAGTATGATTAATGCATGAATTCTCGGAACGTCTCCCAGTCGTTCCTCGGAACCCTTCCACTAATTGTGCATCAATGAAATCTTTAAAACGCTATAACAAGACTGTTTTTTTGAAAAAACAAATGAGTGTTTTTTCTGTCTATCTCTCTGTCTGTCTGTCTCTTTCTGCATCTAGGTTCGTGTTTAGGACGTAATTGGTGGAAAATGAGACAACTGCAGAGTGCTGAGTCTGGTGCTATAGGACTTTCTGGAGTAAAAAAGAAATGATTCTATGGACATTTACATGAGAGTCATTGCAAGGTGCATACATTTTTTTTTTTCCTGTGATAACATCGTAACATTTAATTGTACAGTATGATACACACTACACTCTCTGTACTGTGCACTCATATTACCATACCTGATCTATTGTGTTGAAATCTGGGGTAATACTTACAAGTAGTACCTTACAAAGGATATGCACATTGCAAAAAAGAGCAGTAAGGGGATAATAAATCATGCTGGGTATTTTGATCATACGAATCCTCTATTTTTTAAATTACAGACTTTGAAATGTATGGACTTAGTGAAAGTTAGAACAGCAATAATAATGTTTAAAGCAAGAAATAATGCACTGCCTGAAAACATTCAAAGAAAGTTTCAAGATTGAGAAGGTCAATATCATCTAAGAGGAAAACTACATTTTAAACAACCTTGTGTACGTACTGCTCTTAAAAGCATGTGCATATCAGTCTATGGGGTAACATTGTGGAATGGTCTTGAAGAAGAAATCAAACAAAGCACTAGCTCTATACAGTTTAAAAACAGATACAAGAAAACAATTCTTGACAAATATAAAAATAAGGACCTCTAAACAACTCTATTTATTTTCTGTATGTATTTCTTCTATTATATTTCTGTTCTTTATATGAAACAATATCTATAATACAAATATAACTAACTGCAATCACGGCTGGGTTATGGATCATTGAATACGTTACTTTGGTTGTATACGGGGAGTGACTGGGGAATTCATTTTTTTGAGTTTAGGATATTGTAGGAGGCTAGTTTAAGTATGCCTTGATTTTTGTTTATTAATTGTTTGTTGTATTTATTTATTATTTTTTAATTTTTTTTATTTTTCTGATGTTGTGAGGAGGTTGTGAAGAAGGGACAGGACTAAATAATAGGACTGTTCCCTCTCGAACACATTATTGTGTTGTTCTGACATTTCATTTTGATGGATATTTGTTGTTGTTGTTCGAGATAAAACCAAACAATAAAAACAATAAACAATGTGATAATTTTACATGTTGTTCTCATGTCTAAATGAGTCTGTACCGAGTAACATTTCTGTAAATTTCCGTTGTTAACACAGTGCAAGTCTGAATTGAATGTCGTCACATTACGAGCTATGAATGCCATGAAACGCTGTTCCCAACTTAAATTTCCCCCTATGGTGCCTTTTTTTTCAATCAATCTTTATTTATATAGCGCCAAATTACTACAAAAGAATCTTTTTTATTATAACTCAGCAGTAAATGATCTGTGAGCTTGTGAAGGATTGTAAAATGACAGAGTCTGTGATGTAGAGTTAATCATTTAGAGCTTTAAAAACAAGTAAAAGAAGCTTAAAATCTATTCTGAAAAGTTCAGAACCAGACTCTAGGTGGGCGACCATCTGCCTTAACTGGATGGGGTTGAGAGAGGAAGAATATGTTCCATCTATCTTGATTAACCTTTTCATCCAACTTCATTCTAACTTATTACCACAGGTTTTATACACATTATGATCAATAGGCCTCATTTAAATTTAACTATACCTCATTTTTGAGTTAGCGGAGGGTTAAATGTCATTCTGTGCTTGGGCATCAAAAAATCATTCAAAGAAATCAGAAGCAGAATTCTCCATTTAATAAATAAAAAAATAGCTAAATAAAAGATGAAATTGATGAAAACATTTATCAGGGCACTCACTAGTAAGAAGTGGTGGCAAGCGTCCCTTGCACTCATGTTGGTTATTACTTAGAGCTTCAAGGGTATAATAAGTTTAAAAATCCCGCATACAGCTTTTGAGAGAACTGAGAACCCCTTCCTTTGTTAAGTTTCCTCTCTCCACTGCTCCACCAGGCACACCAGTTGCCAAATATCCCACCGGCATTGTGACTTTTCTTCTAAATGATTCTGTAATGTCTGAATAAAGACACAATGATCATTCATACAACGAATATCTATGTCTGATTACCTTAGAAGATAGATGGAACCAGCAAGATGACATATTCCATGTCTGCAAAAAGGTCTATAGATTATGTAAAGTGTCATGTATGTAGGCATGTATTGATGATTAATGGGTAATTTAACTTTACATTATAGAAGCTAAAGTATGGTCATTAAATGTGTTTAACAAGATAAGTGAGCAAATGTTTCATCTTTGTTGCACCTTTTCTAATGCTCGATTCCTTTCTGTATTTCCATTACATTTACTTTGAATCGTTTAGCTTCAATGCTATTATCCTCTTCCTCTGCTTTTTTTTCCTTTCATCTGATTTTCTTATTCATTATGACTTTTGAATCTTTTTCAAGAGTGACACTCGTAATTCTACCTTGTGCAGCTCAGCGGCAGAACCTACAGCTGCCTCGATTGGCAGAAAAGCCTTTGACAAAGTGTCACTTCACTGAAACGCAGTGATTTCTGGGTGAACTAATAGACGAGTCTCTCGAGCCCTCGACCATTATCTAACGTGGTCTATTGAAAATACAAATTCATTACATTACAGCTGACGAGTGTTGCTCGCCTCCGAGCTATTTAATGTTAACGCACATTCCGTTCGATTATAGACGCAGTCATTTGGTGTGTGGTATTTTATTGAGAAAGTTGCAGTAAAGGAATCTTCGTGCAAACCTTGACTAGATAATACACCTCCCTCTCTGTTTTTGGGCAACTCAGAGAAGCTACCTTCATTTCTTTTGTTTCCCCGCTGGAGGCTTGTATAGTTCACCAGCAACAGCTATTCATGAGCAAAGAACGGAAACACTGCTTTTGACTAAGGCTTTTGAGGAGGTCTGTGAAGGCTCCCGCCAAATACAAAAAAAGAAAATGTCAGGAAAAAGAATAGAGAATGTAGTTGTTTGTATGAGGAGGGGGGGGGAGGGAGTGGCATGTGCACACTCATCTCATCGGAGAAAAACAACCCTTGACCTTCATCAAGGCGGTTGTAACGCTTGACAAGAGCTCAGTCTGAACTCTCTTTAAAAAGCTTTTGTGTGTTTAAACTGTTAGCACTGAGTAATTTCCACTTTTCAGTAAAAAAAAACATTTCAATAAGCTCATCTGTTCTACTACAGCTGTAAGGTTTGAGTTGTTTGTTTGTTTTGGGGTTTATTTTTGATATGACAGAAGATTTTAACGATTTTAACACCTCTGGCTTGGTCAATGGAAGACATGTCAAAAATTCAGGGCTGGTCAAAACCAGTTATGTTCAAAACCATGAAAAGAGTATTTGAAGGGAAGAAACGTATTAAGTATATTAAGTCTTTACAGTCTGTTTCAAAAAATATTTTGGCATAAATTGCTTCAAACTAAACAAATCTGATAGTATGGAGTTAGAAAGAAGTGTTTTGTAGCTGCTAGCCTCATCTCTGCTTGATGCTACCAGGCAACATTTGCCGCTACAACCGCTCAAACATGTCTCCTGGTGGCAAAATGTTTTTTCCCCAATATGGCGAAATCATGTCACTTCTACTCTGCCCTACTCTGATTGGCTTACCCTGATATTCTTACCCTAACCAATCTCACTCCTCATGCCGAAACCTAACCAATCCAACCAACAAAGGCGACAAGTGCTAGCCAGTCAGAGACAGGGAGCTTTGGCAAGTACTTGATTGATTCATTTACCTCTGTGATAAAAAACATTTACAGCAGGAAAAGTAGTGAAGATTCATAAAGTAAGTAAAGTGTCTCAAGAGTTTGTCAACATACATATTTTGATAGCTAACTGGCTAGATATATCTAGCTAACCTTAGCTACCATAAGCTAGTGGTCATACCGGATCAAGTAAGGCTTGCAGCAGCAAAGCATGAGTTAAGTACACATTCATTTTATTGCTTATCATTTCAACTTTTCATTTGTAGGATAAATTATGTTATTTTTTTCTTTCATAAATGACATGGTGTGGCTTTAAAGGCCAGGAAGAAGAAAAAGGATATTTAAACATTTTAGGAAATACGCTTGTCCACTTTCATAGTGAGAGATTGCTTCCTGTCCATATGCTAACCACATCCTGACCCCAGCTCTCTACTTAACACACAGACATGAGATTGATTTCAATCCTCATATGTACCTTTTTTTAGAAAGAAAGTATATCTTTTCCCAGATGTTGAACTATTTCTGTAAAGCCTAAGCGTCCATCTTGTGTCTATCAGTGAGCGGCTGACCACGGCTTGTGACAGTGGCTGTTATCTGCAGGATTCCGGAGTGAAACGAAGACGTTTCTTGATTAGCTACAGTTTTCTTTCACGGTGCACAGCAAACCTGAATGCACATCACTTTACCCTGTCGATTATCAAGAAGATTCCTGATTGCATATACGGTAAGTAACACTGCTTTGAAGATAGTGGAAATGTTCTTGAAACTACATCCCATCCCCCAAATTAAAGAGGCTCCTATATGACTGTAAAATACCTCTTGGGTTTAAGGTGGCACCCAACCTTACTCTAAACATTAATCGAATAGAGGGCTTTCAAATCTGGCATTTTACCGCTGGAAAAGACATACTACTTTGCTGTCATGTGAATGAATGGGAGAGGCATTTAGTGACAAAGAGGTGGCCTTTTCCCTTTGCAGTGTAATTCGACAGGGAGGGGGAAGATTGTAGCTTTATCAAACTCTCTGAATGGCTAAATGCAATACTTGCATTAACTCTCTGAAAGTGCTCATCATCAAGGTATGACAGGAAAGGAAGGAGGCCGGAGACAAGAGGAGAATAAGGGATTGCAGGTGGAATACAGTAAATACTCAGAGAGATGCTTCAGAGAAGGAAAGTAAGATTTATTTCCTTGCACATCCACATGATTAAATTAAATTCTAGAGATAACGATTATTTCCTTTTTTTTCTTGTTTGTCACCTCTCTCTCCATTCGACAGATGTCGGAGCGGTTGTTAACATCCCCTCCTTTGCCTGATGGGGTGAAAGAGATCTGCTGCTCCCCGGGACAGAGGAGACCTCATTTTTATATGTGAACGGCTGTGAACACCGCTGAATGACACACTACAAAGGTTGGATGTGCCGCTGCCCTTTCTCTCTTAAATGGTACGTTGGCATTTAGCTTCACACGTGTCAGCGGAACACACACCTCTCAAGTATTTGCACCCAAAATGTGTGGAAGTGTGTGTGTGTGTGTGTGTGTGTGTGTGTGTGTGTGTGTGTGTGTGTGTGTGTGTGTGTGTGTGTGTGTGTGTGTGCGTCCACATCAACACAGAGGATTTTTATCAGCTCCCAGAAACAGGAAATAAGAAAGAAAAAAGTGTGTGTGAGAGAGAGAGAGAGAGAGAGAGAGAGAGAGAGAGAGAGAGAGAGAGAGAGAGAGGATGATAAGACAGAGGGGAGCAAGAGAGCAGATTCACATGCACATTACATTTCACAGAAAGACAATTTACATTTTGAGTCCATATTATGTTAATTTTGAGTGGCCTCTCAAGATAATTCTATTACACAGATAGCTCTCGCATGTCGTCCAGGGCAGAAACATCATTTTACCCAGGAACACACACCTGCTGACGAGCGCCGCGACATGTCGGAAAACAAGGGATAAAGGCAGGTGGGTGTGTATCTGAATGTGTGTGTTTGTGTGTGTGTGTGTGTGTGTGTGTGTGTGTGTGTGTGTGTGTGTGTGTGTGTGTGAAGAGGGAGTGAGGATGTGTGTTCACGGAGGCCTGCAAAGAGCAACTTATCTTTACAACTTCTGATCCGGTGAAATGTTTTATCAGTTTCACTTTCAAATACAGGATGTGCTGCCAGTTGAGTGCGAGTGGTACACAGTATTTTAACTTCTAGGAAAGCATATCGCTGCTGAAATCCCACAAGCAACCCAAACTGCTGTAATTCACTGTCATTCTCCCACAATCTCCTACTGGCTCGACATCGCGGCCCAGGAAGTTGTAGGCTTGGATGGCTTAAAGTTGAACAGATTCTTATGGAGGAGGGGGGGGGGGGCTTTGCTTTTCAATGAGACTCACAAGCAAACAGAAACAGAATATGTTGTCTAATCAAGTCATGATCCCTAACAGTAACTTACAGGAGGACCTGATGTGGCAAAAGAAGCGTCTGACTGAGCAGATGAAGCCATATGTCAGTTTAACCCTTGTGTTCTGCTCAAATTTGACCCATTTTAAATATCCCACTGTCAAAATCAGATAAAAATCAATTCTGCATTCTTCGTCTTTTGTTGTCAAAACCTGGTACATTACCCACAATGCAACTGGACTTTATTCAAAATAACATATTTCCATTGGACTCATGGTGGACAATTAAAAGTGAAAAGAATCAACAAATCACATATAAAAATCAATTCTGCACATTTCCTTTCTATTTTGAAGTGATTTTCCTCTTCGTTACCATCACGTTCTCAGTGCCATTCAGTCAAATGCTGTTATCCTTAATATGGTGTTAGAATACAATTTTTCTGGAATATACCTTTAACTGTCAGGCACTGTGACAATTTTGTTGTGTCTTGCTGAAAATAAGGTCCAAGCCCCTCATGCTACTCTGTGGCCTGTCAGAGGCCACTTTCTCTGGCCCCTCCATCTCTCTGAGCAAGTAGGGATCATTAATGAAGTGGCCTTCTCATGGATATTGACTAGCCTGTCAGCTGGCCTGCCACACTCACTAATAGGAGCCATTGGTCTTGGCTTAAGACCTGACAGAGGAGAGGCTGAAAAGGAAGAAAATGAGTGAGCGTGTCCCTTCACCTCAAGGTGGGGTTTGGTTTTAGCCTTCAGCCAGAAAAGTTGGCATGTTGGTTGGATGCAGCTATGGTTTCTCCATAAACAGTGTAGAAAACCTGCTGTTCTAGAGAAGAATGCCTTCTTAGAGGTGAAAATAATGCCATTATTGCTTGTACAATGTGGATGCAGGTGCACAATCCTAAGAGAGCTCATTAAAATAGGTGTGATGAAACAAGCAGTCGTTGGAGTCTCAGAGTTCTCTAGGACTCTTTGTGAATTCAAGTAATATGTGACATTTTATCTGAATAAATGACCATTAATTAGTGATTCATGTAACAGCAGTTCATTGTAATCAGTTCCAATCGATTCAATTGAATTGTATAGTTGCAGTTCTAAACTGTGGGTAGGTAGGTTGTTACAAGGAAAACTTGCCTGTACTCAGGAAGTGACGTGTGTTAAATTTGTAGATCTGTCTGTAATAAAATACTCCAATAGCTAGGTGAGGATGACCACTATGACTGAACAAAGCAGGGAAAGAAAAAAAAGGTCCAGGCTGATGATGGAAAGTGCAGGAAAACAGCTAAGTTACATCCATGCCAAAACTGACAAGAATCATGCAGTTCAACCATATACGGAACATTTATAAAAGGTTTTGAAATTCTTTATAACCAAGTTACATGTTGACTGACTTTCAAGGAGCAGTGTGTTGGGAATTTTGCAGAAAATATCATGATTTATTGTCTTTGACACAAGTGCTAAATAACACTACCTTATGGAATGTTTTCCTCATTGAGGCTATCATCGCCTTATGGGACAAGCCTGTTGGATTCAGACATTAACCAGATACAGTACATCTTATATTTCCCAACATTTCCAACGTAATTTATGTTTTAGATGAGTGAGTCTTCCTTTTTTTCTGATTGAATATCCATCAACACAGTGTTTCAAGTTGCATGTTGTGGTTACATACAAGTTTCTTCCTAACATGACAAAGGAACTCAGGCAATTGGGATTTTTTTCTCTTTGAGTTACACATGCATCCTTACATTTACATTTGGGTACACTTTTCAATGTTTTTATATTAAAATGGATGAAGTGACTAGGTGTAATGTGAGAGGTATCACTCATAGTGACAACCCACAGAGAATTATCACCAACTCTGCAGTCTGTTGTACTGTTGTTTCGGTCTCACTACTCTCTCAGGCAGCTGTTTTCAGCACAAATAGTTCCTAAGTCCAAACATAATGGACATAGTTTAGTAGCTAAAAAGCCAGATATTTCCCTATGGGGTTGGTGTAGAGCAAAACTTGACTCCAAGGCCACATTTACACTTCATTACAAGTGTCTCATATCCAAATCAAATCCAGATGAGATTTTCTTTTATAGTTAGCCAGGGAAATATCTGGCTTTTTAGCTGCTAAAATGCTCAGTTAGTCAGGCTATAAATCAGGTTATTGATCATTATAGGTCAGGCTAGGCTACTAGAAAGAAAACTTCCTCAGATCAACAGTTATGTTACAACAATTAACAGTTAGCACTAACAGCTGGCTGTCCATAAAGTTAGCTTACCATCTTCTTAGACTGATCCTTTACCTATACAGATCGGTTAGCTTTTGGACCGATCGACCATGTAAACACCAGATAGTTTAGCATACCCTGTTTCAAGTAACGAAGAGAATGGTGGCCAATATCAGTGTTCCTTTAGCTGCTGTGACTACTTCCACAGAACACTAACTGATATGGAGGAGTAACTATTACGTATGTTCCTTTGAGAGATGGATACATTTACAGCGCTGTAACATCTTCCTATGTCATTCATCTCAAATCACCTTCTGAGGTAGCTTAAGCAATTAGATTTCAGTCCGTCTTGAATGTTTCATGGGTCGATTTACACTTAGTGTGATCAGATTGCTCTCTAGTCCACCAAAGATGTGTGATGTCCAGATGAATGCTAATGTGGCTCTGTCTGCTAGATGTGCAAATGTTTACTATGCTGCCCCCAGGTGGCCAAAAAAGTATCGGTTTACTTGCCCCAAACTGCCAATGTGATGACTAGACCACTGGTCTCCAACCCTGCTCCTGGAGAGCTACTGCCCTGCATGTTTTAGGTATCTCCTCACTCTAACTCGTTATCAAGCGGCTGAGGCTCGTCAAAGGGCTTGATAACGAGTTGATTATTAGAGTCAGGTGTGTTAGAGTGAGGAGATACCTAAAACATGCAGGGCAGTAGCTCTCCAGGAGCAGGGTTGGAGACCACTGGACTAGACAAATGTAAGCTATAGCAAGCCAACTCTAGTTCTTTCTGTCATTTCCTACAAATAACTACCTTTACCTTAGCTTGTCTCCAGACGTTCATGATTAAGAGTTGACCTTGGGGAGATGCACAATTTTGGTCAAACGGAAACATTACAAAAGTCATAAAAAGGAAATTAGAGCCTGATATAATAAGAGGAGACAAAAACTCAAGGACAAAACCAGCTAAAATAAATAAACAGACTTCTAGGAAGAGCAAGTCTTGGCAAGAAGTAAGGCGAGTACTGCAAAGGTTAGTTTGCAGGCCTTTCTACAGTAGATCACCGAGTGTCTGCTGATGGGAGGGTCCCTGAGCAGAAGAGAGCTGAGTGAGTGTGTGTGTGTGTGTGTGTGTGTGTGTGTGTGTGTGTGTGTGTGTGTGTGTGTGTGTGTGTGTGTGTGTGTGTGTGTGTGTGTGTGTGTGTGTGTGTGTGTGTGTGTGTGTGTGTGAGAGAGAGGGGGGAAGGGAAAGGCTGATGAACTTCCCTTTCTATTAGCGGACGACAGGGGCTCGCCAGCTCGGTCGCCAATCAATAGGCTGAAGGACAAGAGTGTCAGAAAAAATGAAAGACCCTTCGCTTGCCGACTGGAGGAGAGGGGAGAGAAACAAGAGAAAGGGTAGGAGACAAAGATGAGGAGACTGAGAGAGAGGAATCAAGATGCTGAATAAAGAAATTAAGAATAAAAGCAACTAGAGAATGTATGTGTGTGTGTCAATTCCAGAGCACGAACATAAATAACTTCTTCTGTGTGAACTGTCAGTGTCTTGTGAGGAGGTTATGAGTTGAGGTGGAGGGTCCTCCCCCCTCTATCTTCAACTCTTTGTTTGATTTCCTACAGCTACAGGATCCCTGGAGGTCCACAGCTCGCATTGAGCACAATCAGCACAAAGCCCCAGGTCCAAAACGATCTTCAGGTCACATTATGTGACTGGACCTTTCTTATCATCAATCAGATTATACCTGAGAGTGAAAAGCTTTCAAGACTCCCGATGATTCCCGGACCAGCCGGAGCATGACACTATATTTGCCAGTGTGTTTGAATTGTACACGTGGACCTATGTTGTTCATGCTTGACATGAAGAGACAAGGTTTAAATCCTTTGAGGAGATTTCTATTACAGCAGATACTTCTCTAAAGAGATATTACATAAATTACTACAGGACACAATGAAAAATAATGTTATAATGCAGCTATTGTGCTTTACAAAATCTAATATAAACTTACTGTAGCCTTAGTGCAAAATGAAGATGTATTAAGCTGTAAAAAATGTACAAACAGTAACGTGGCTTAAATGCAAGAGGTACATTAAAGCTGTGATAATACGTTTTTGGCCACTTGGGTGCAGCACAACAAGCTCTAAACTCAAACCTAATGTATTATTGCTCATAGTTAATGAAAGCATGTTAGGTAATTAAACTAGATTAAGGTTTTTTGCGTTTGTTTTTTCTGGTTATCTAATCAACATCCAAGATTCACTACCTTTAAGCTCTGTTTTTGGTCTCCACCAGCTCCTGAGAAAATATATGGCTTTCCAGCTGCTAACGGCTCCACTATGTTCACTATCTAGTTACCAACTTTTGTTTGGGGATGAAAACAAGGTTAATGAGAGCCATGAGACTGAGCCAAATCAATAAGTTGTGAGCCATAAATCATAAAGCACTAAAGCAGGACATTAATCACTATGAGCAACACCTTTTACATATCATATTCAAATATACAATTGACAGATGATCAAGGTATCCCTATTTAGACAGAACTTACCTCCCTTGCTACCCTGGACATGTCCGGTCTGCCTTTTCAGTGTCAATATTATTTATGTGGAAAACATAGATTTCCTATGTGTATCTACACACAGCTACAGAACAGAACAGTAATTTTTCCATCTTTTTTCATTTCAGACAGAATCAGGCAAGAATGAACTAGACTGATGGCTGAGTGACAATGCCAACCACTAATTGGAATAAAGCTCGGGTAAGTCGGATGTAAGAGTTTCTTCTGTACTGCACATGAACCTTGAAAAATAAACCTGGTCAAAAAATATAATGCACAAAGTCTTCTACACAAATGTACAATTTATCATCAATATTCAGAATTTAAAAAAAAATCTTCATTCAGTGACAATGCTTTTTTTTTTTTTTTTTAAAGGTTTTTGTGGCATTTAGAGCTACTAGTATTCTCTCAGTCCACAAGCGGAAATTACCAACCAATTTTTTCTGAATGAGCAGCTAAATAAAAATGCTATTTAAATGCAATGAAAATACAATACGGTTCCAGGTTCATGTAAAATAGTGGAATCATCTTTTTCACATGTAAAACATTCAAAAAGTCTTTTGTGTTTTTTTTTTCTTTAGTCTTTGTAAAGGAAATCCTGACATCAATATTTTGCCTGCGATATCCTGGATGTGAGTGCACATCAGCCTGTATGAATATAACACAACAGCCTTTCCTCCGGCCCTGTCCTCCTGACTAAAAGCCTTTTTGACATGAATTAGCATGTCGTCCTTAAAAGGTAGACGGGTCCAATTTTCCCCTGAAAGGTCTGTCTGTAATAGGTACTCCTTCACAAATTCCATCCTGCTCTAACCTTGAATAAAGATCCATACACTTTCTTTTTTTCCCCTCTCTCTCTTTCTCTATACCTCCCTCTCTTCTTCTTCGTTCTCTAGCTCTAACCCCCTCTTTCTCTCCTCTCTGTGTGAAAAAAAACTATAAAAATACAGCACCCACAGAGAAAAAAAAAAACAACTTGTCATATCAAGGCATATATTAAAAAAACACACACAACAACAAAGATTTCATTTCCATAATGCATTCTAATGGATGGGTGATGTGTTTCAGCAGGTGAGACCAGAGGGCAAAGGCTTTCCAGACAAACACAACAATAAACCTGACAAGCACCATTATGCCGTAGATATTACAGGCTGTTAGGGAATGGAAATGATGATAATTAGCTAATTCAGCTATAATCTCATTTGTTTGGCCTCACCTTTCGCTAATACGACTTTGACCCTGATGCTGCAGCGTTCCAAACGGCATAAATGAGAGTGCCAGGATGCTAATTTAGTAGGAATATATATCTGTGTTTTTTTTTTTTGTATTGTTGTTGGGATAAATGTCGGTTTGTGTGTTATATTATGTGTGTTAAAGCTATGTTTGGTTGTTAATGATGTCTCTGTGTGATCAGGGAGGAATGTTGAAGCATTTTATGGTTCATTTAAAGGCTTTTTTTTAAAAATTTCTCTTTGTTTTTCAACCACCTCCAGTAGCAGAAACTTCTTGATTGGCACATGACCGGTCCTAAGGGGCTATTTTTGTTCATATACACAACACACACACACACACACACACACACACACACACACACACACACACACACACACACACACACACACACACACACACACACACACACACACACACAGATATGAACAAATAGTGCACCCTATACAGATATGAACAGTAATCACCACTTACTGTTATTGACACGTCAATCAAACGGAAACACACAAACACCATACACACACAATGCTGAAAAAACTTAAGCACACTCTTTAATGTTAATCAAGGATAAGCATCCATAATTGTGTATAAAAAAAAAAAGGCATTCCTAGTAGCTTCAGATCTTGTCTCATAATGATCAGATTCAGACTTTTTCTTCATTACCATTGTCTATACTAAAACATGGTGTCGATTGTTTTTAGGTATTCCATATTCAGACGTTCAGTGTGGTTTATTATCAATCATTTTCATCATGAGTTTTCATCAGATTTGTCGTGCTGTGCAGGGTAAAGCAAACTGATGTCACACAGCTGTTATTCTTATCTCATGATCCCATAAAGAAGCTTGGCAACTTCTGTAACTTTGACAGCAGACAGGACAATAATAAGCTGAAGTCTTTAAGTTATGAACCATCTCAAAGGAGCACGCAAATGGCCAAAAGATACAAAGACTCTTCAGACTAACATTACACCCTTTCTATTATATACAGAGCCTCAAATTTTTGTCATGCAGTTCATTGCATGTCTGTGGTGTATTTTCAGACTATTAAAACCTTTTATTTCCTCCACTCATTTCCATGTGGAGCATTAACAGTTGCACCACTTTTATTTAGATGAGGACACTTACTTTTTGGATGTTATATATTTTTGGAGGTTTTTTTATGTGGATTTCAAATACATATCTTATTTGTTTAAAGTCCGTGTAAAGTAAGAATAAATATGTGTTCTGAGTTTGACATACCACAGAAAAGTGTGTTGTTAACCACCCTGCCAAATTTGAATGATTAAAAAAGTCGCCAAATATATGAAATTAGGCTTCAAAGTTGTGTAAAAATAAGCCTCTTTCTCTGCTCCCAAACGCTGTGGGCGTTCCCGCCGAGTTCGCTGAAACCCCGCCCCCTACCAAGTGTCACCTGTCAATCAAAGTCACCACCACTACCACAAACATGGACGCTACGTCTGAGAGCTTTCTGCCGCTAGCTCGGTGGCTAACTCAGCTAACTGACTAACTGTAGACTGTAGTAGTAGTAGTAGTGTTAGATATTAACAATTACTAGCCACTTTAATTATTATAATCATGATTATATTTGGATTTTTTTGTAGCAATCTAGCTTCTACATATACATATAAGGAGTGTTAATGGAAGTAAAAAATCACTTAACACAGAAAGTGAAGCAACTATGAATTATCATACAATAATAACATCCATTTGAGGTATAAATACAATGATATGTTTTGTGAAATAAATATATATAGAATGTAGCTTTGTATCACACCCCTATTGCACACACATACCCAAGCACATAGTTCTATAATTAACATGTTCATTCATAAATACAGTCACAGTCACACGCTGGCAATAAAAAAACTGTATGCGCACACATACACACACACACACACACACACACACACACCCGTGCACACACATATGGTCAGCAGCATAGAGGAAAAACACACTTTCCCAAAAATACACACATGCATGCATAGCTTTCTTTCTTCCTTCAACCACATGTACCAGTGTGCACACATTTTTATCTCTATCATAAAGACAAGCATGTGCAAATGCTGTACACAAACACACTCGCATGCACACACAAGCCACACAAATAGGAACCTTTCTTTGCAGATACCTCCACACTGTAATCTGCTGTTGACCAGGCACATTCCTCCAGACCGGGCCGCAGCACATGGTGCTCAGTCTCCTCTCTAATAAACGCTCCATAGGCGCTGGGCTGTGGGCCAGGGTCCAGGCAGGGGGTTTGGTGGGAGGTGAGGAGGGTGAGGGAGTGAGCCATGGTTATGTGTGTGTGTGTGGTTAGACCCAGGGCTTCCAGCCGGCCTTTCATCCCGTGCCAGCCTAGCCTGGGTGTAAGCAGCTAGGGGTTGAACTCCAGGATTTATTGGTTCCTCTGCTTCCCTGGTTCATATACTGCAAAACCCATGATGTCGGGATGGAAGTAGTAGTTTACGATCCACTTCCCTGCTGTGCCGCCACCAGATGCATTTCTGAAAAAACCTCTCTCCCTGTCTGTCTTATGCCTCTTTTTTGAATGGGACTACTATTATGTTGTGAGTGTGAAATTTGCTGTAATCTCTTGGCTCCATGGATACAGCTGTACAAAGCCCGCGATGAGTGACGACTTGCTATGCAGCTGAAATGTTGAGCTTCTCGATTGGCATGTAGATTAATGGACAAAGCTCAGACTGTCGCATAGTTGGGAGTGTTTCGATTGCAGCTGCTGATCAACGGCTGCACGCTCCCCGCTGTGCGCTGACTTTTTTTCGTCTTCGTGCCGCTGTCAGTGCAGGCCGCCGTTTGTTGGCTGCCACTGTGTGCTGACTTCCCAGTCAGTGCTGTGGTCTACGCTGGTAGCTTCTTACAGACAGGCTTACTGGTAGTTATGCCTCCCTCTGTGCTTGAGAGTCCCTGTTCAGGCGCCACTGTGAATGACGGTCCACAAAGGCACTGGTTGTACCAGCAGAGGAACAAGCCTCAGTCCATCCGTTCCCATCCCGCTCACACCACACTTACCAAATGAATCCTGTGCATCTCTTCAGTCTGACTATCTTTAGAAGTTTTATGATGAATTATGTTCCCACACTTTTGCACAGACTAAACATTTCCCTTTGACATGAGAGAAGGAGAAATGTGCTTCTAGGGAAAGAAGAAAACACAAAAATACAGTTGACGCCATCAATTCTATTCACTTTTTTAACAATATAGTAAAAATGTGAGAACTTTACACACTAGTGGTTCTTTACCTTTCTCGCTGATACCACTTTAAACTGGAGCAAAGTGTTGTGGTTTCTCATCATAGGTTATGGTTGTAGTGTGTACATGAATGGTGAATGGTTGGAGCCATAACACACTATGGTTAAGGTCAGGGAATGATCATGATTATGGCAAACACATTGTGGTAAAGGTATGGTTAGGGTTAGGCATCTAGAACTGTTGACGAAGGTTAAGTAAAGTTACAGTTAATACAAAGTCAGATGTTAACTGCAGGTCTGTGGTTGGGTTAGGGTTAGGGTCGACGAAAGCGTCCAATATGGACATAACTCCTGGGATACCGGACTGAATTTATTTGATCCTCCAACTTCTAGGTTCAGAACCACTGGCCTAGATAATAGCTGGTGTCTGCAAGGTTGTTGGTTTCACTAAGAATTAATTGGGAAAAGCCTGAATTTGAACAAATTTATGGTGGGTTCATCACATAAAGTATGTACATCATTAGGTCTAGATCTTTCTCCATGACGGTCGACTCTCCAGACCACACTTGTCGAACCTATTCCATAAAGGTTCATGAGATTGCAGGTTTTCATTCCACTCAAGCAGGAGCACACCAGGCTGGACTCATTTAATCAGCTGATCTCAGTCTACAGACAGTTGATTGGTCGAATCGTGTGTTCTTGACTGGTTGGAACAAAAACGTGCAGGTTCGACATGCCTGCCCTAGACCTCTCTAGATCAAAAGTATCCAAAAACAGCCAAACCTTTCTCGTTCTCTCATCTTTTCATCCCTGCTTCCCCTCTTTTTCTTTCGCTCCCGTCGCTTCCTTCTTTCTCTCTTTTCCATCTCTCCATCATCTCACCTCCATTTTTGAACACAATCAAAAGTGCGTCGTCTGCACTCGCCGCCACAGTTCCGAAGTCTGCTCCAAAACAGCGACGGGGGCCTGAGGAGAGCATCCCATAATGCACCTCTCAACGATATTCACTAGCTAACCCCCCCCCTCCTCCCTTCCTCCATTTACACATGCTGTACCCCTCTCTCGCGCCCCCTCGACCTCCATCTCCTTTGTGCTGTGATATGAATGCACTTTGATGCCTAATAAGTGGCTCTGTCCTTTTTGACATGAGCAGCCTGTGCCGGCCCCGTTCAGCCAGTAATTAGCCTGCTCTCCTTACTTAGCAGCCGGGTACAAATTAGACCACTCCGCCTCTCTCTCTCTCTCTCTCTCTCTCTCCCACTCTCTCCCTCTCCCTGACTTTCATTCATTCCCGGGGAACTGTCTGTTCTCCTTCTCCCTCTGCATCGTTCTCCCCTCTCGTTTGTTTTAACTTCTTTGAGGGCTCCGTGCATTTCACGCCCTCTCTTTTCTCTTCGATGTCTCTTCTTATCATGTCGGGTCGTGTGGACGGCGAGCAAGATGTGTTTAATTAAATTCTAAATGTCCTGAAGGATAGAAAGCTGCTGGCCCCTCACTAACCCTTTGAACCCCAGGCTTCTTTTTTTGGCTTGGTTTTCACTTGCTATATTTACAGGCCTATGGGTAGACATACGCAGATATAGTCTGAAATGAAGCGTAAGTTGTGCCAATTTACCACAGGATTGTACCAAACATGTCCTCAGTATATTTGGTGAATATGGCTTTTTATTTGGCAAACTGTTACATTACTATATACAATTTCAAATTTGATATAGCATATTTGAATAGATGTTGAGGGTAATGATTAGTGACAGCATCTGCTTACATTTTAAAAATGTAGCCCTTCATTCCTGTGGTGGAATGGAATTTGTTTGTTTTTTTGCATGGTTTAAATGTCATATTTCATTAATAATATCAATGATATCTCACTGATCTTACTGGTTAGTCATTATTCAAACCAAACCAGTCAAGATATGTCCTTTCCATAAGTGTCACAAGCATTTTTTCAGTGATTTTAGTGTTTCTAAAAATCCTGGTTATGGCCATGTCCCAGCAACACAGCATCTGTATGATGTTTGGATGAGAAAAAAAGGAGTGCAGCTTTTGACATAATCGTGAACCTGATTGAAGCTCACCTGCTTCTCATTCATGATTAAATCTAAACACACAGATGTACAGATAGTGCTGGATGATTACATCTGTGGGACCTCTTTTTAAGTGGTCTATTGTGTCTGTTGAGGTAAAACTAGGTATTGAATCCTGTTATATTTCATAGCCTTCATAGTTAAATATATTTCTCATGACTTCAGAACTGGCCTTGTACTCAGTATGTTTAGAAAATGTCCAGCAGATCGTTGTCTTCACGTTCAAGTTACACTGCAACAGGAATTGCTGACTAATGAAAACCCAACTTGTAACCCACCAATTTAGCTTTTACATGTACATAAACAATTAATGACACACTTAAACGTAGTTGTATGCAGATATAAGAGTTTAACATTATATTAGTCAACAACTATAACTCTTCCTGTGGGCATCCATAAGTAGATGCTGCTGTATAAACAGATAATGAATGACAATGTATTAAAAGTATAGTTGTATATTATGCACAATATATAATATCAAACTGTCGGAATCACCCAAATCTTAATGGGAATACTGATGGCAAAAACATCAAACATTCATCCGAGAAATAAATAAAACTAAATACATTTTAAAAATGTCAAGAAAACATCAATTTTTTCATTTTGCTATTTATTTATTTATTTATTATTATTTATTTTTTTTACAGTATTTTGTCACTGCGACATTATTAACATTCTACTTGGGACACTGACACTCTCTGTCCTTTCTTCATTCATTCATATACAGATATTTGTGGACAAATAGATAAAGTCAAATTTCCAAAAGCGTTCTTCTTCTATATAAAAACTGTACTTGGACATGCACTGTCACTGACATGCCAAATGACGGAATTTCTAAGTAGTGTAACCTATTCAGAAAGTAAGCTAAAGTACATTATATACTTATTAATATATGATTATTGAAGACATGTAGTGACTGTGCTATTAGCTTTTAAAAAAAAAGCCTATAGAGCTCAAATGTTAGGACTTAAGACTAACAACATTTCTGTTAAATGTAGCTTAAGTGACATAACCCATTATGATTGTCACAAATACAGCACCTTGTTTGTATGTTTTCACAGAAACACACAATTGCCAGAGAGCACAGAGCACAGGGCAAATTTGGGGGGCTGAGTGGGAGGAAGCAGAAGTGATGAATAGCCCCGCGTACACAGACATGGACACACCACATCTTCAAGTGCTGTGCTCCTCCAGCTGCCTTGACAACCAACCTTTTACTGCACATCCACAACAGGACAGCTTCATTCAGGTATCGCAGCCCATCTGCCCCCCCCCAAAAAAAAAAAAAAAAAAAATCAATAGAGATGTAAATAAGTTCATGCAGTTAGGGACCTTTGTTTGGGGGCGCGCCCCCCCCCCCCCCCCCCCCCACACTGGAGAGGGGCAAGTGCTTGTCCTTCTGCGCCCCTCCTTTTGCATGAAGAAGCCTGTTTATGAAAGGAAGCTTGTTGTTTCTCCTTATGAGATGCTGTTTTATACATGTGTGTGTGTGTGTGCTTGTGTGTTTGTGTGCACATCTGCTCCCACGAGTCCCGGCGATAATGACGAAAACAAATACACGATCAGGAATGGGAACACGATGTTCTTCGGGTGCCCGTTTAGCCTCATTCATAAACACGTATCTCTCATCACCTTTTAAACACCAGATGAACCCACACTGCGAACCCCTAGCTTCGGGGTGGCTTCATTAGCTCATCTAAAATAAAACAGAAATTGGACCACATCTGTATTTCAGGCACAATATCACCAGCTTCCAAACTGAGGTACAGTATCGTCTCCAATTACACAGGCGACCAGTCTCAGATGGCTAATTGAAGAGGTTGAGTCACTAAACATCAGGGATAATATTTTCAGAATTTTAATTCAGGGCAATTTAGCCCACTCTAATGGAAACTGCAAAATAACTGGATAAATAAAAGCAATATGAAAGGATTTCATAACTAAAAGCACCGAGGCAATCAGATGAAATCACGACAGTTATGAGTTTGGCAGTCGCATAACGTCCAAAGCTTTTTGCTGTAATGGCCGGCGCTATTATGAGCATTAGCCCAATTCCCTTACGAATTCCGTACTCTGCGGTGAGATAGTTCACAAACACACACATGCACACACACACACACACACACACACACACAAACACACACACACACACACACACAAATGCACCCACCCCTTGTGTCAGGTCCGGTTGGGTGCTGGGAGTGTTTGTAGGTTGGCGATTGAGGAGAGGCGAGAGAGGGCAAAAGGGACGTGCTGGCATAATGCATTTACTACTCTAATAATTGTTTATTATTGTTGGTTCCCCAGGGGGAGCACTTTATGGAAATGACTGTATATGAAGGGCAGAGGTGTGAGAAGGCCACGGGGAAAATTAGCTTTTTTTTTTAGATCCACACCCCCCCACCCCCAACAATGTCCTACCAGCTGCACACCTTGCCTGCCTGTGGGGTGTCAGCCTGAGAGCTCCTATCATATATACATGTGTTTTGTTTATGGTGATGCAGATGCGTTAAATTAAGGCGGATTATGCAAAACAACAACTTGTGTGTTAATGCAGGAATAGTTTTAGTGCTTTTAGTCAGACACAACCAGGTCACACAGCAGTTCACACTGTAGATGGTGAATCCTTGCATATCTGACTAATTAAACACACACACACACACACACACACACACACACACACACACACACATATATATATATATGCAGGCTGCACACAACTGCACTGCCTCATAATACTTTGGCAAGGTGTGATCTTGCACTTATTTGCATATATTAATTAAGTGCTTTGCTTCTAATTACGCCAAATGACAACTGCATTAATGAATGGACTATTCCGGTGACACGCGACACATCTGTACAGATGCAGCAGCTCAAATTCTGGAAGAGCTTGCATATTTTAACACAGGTTTGACCCCCCACACACACACACACACACACACACACACCACACGATGATATGATATACTAGTGCTCTTATCGCTTTGTTCTGTTAGAGAAGTTTTTATAGTGACATTGACATTATGTCCTTAACTGTATTGTTTATCTATCGTGCATATATCTAATTCTCATATACTGTTGTCTGACAGGTGATGCACATTATTTGCATCAACCCAAAAATGCTCATCAGTTTCCAGTCCTCTCATTGGATGATTTAGGCAGCTCTTCTGTGTGAATACACTCACTGGCCTCTATTAGGTACACCTAATTTAATCCAATACAATAACTGTATAGTGGATGATGATGGTGTATTATATTGAATGGTGTTCCTAGTATTTTGTCCACTCCAGTCAATATGATGCACCTCAGTACACCACCACTTAGAACCTCAATAATAAACATAGAAAAAAAGTAGAATCATCACTTTTTTGACAATGTTAATAAAAACTGAAAATGTATAAACTTTAAAAAAGTTGAATTTAAAGCAGAGCTGTTGTATTGGATTGAATTAGATTGCACAGGTGTACCTAATGAAGTGGCCAGTGATTGTACATGGAAGTGTTATGATGCTGCCTGATGAAGGTCTGATAGGCTGAAACATTGCAGCGACTTAATAAAACAAACAGCAGTGAGTGAGACAGTGTGTGGGCACTTTTTTTCATTTTTTTAATGCTTGCTTACAAAAAATATGCAGAGATTAATTACATGTTAGGCAGTCTTCAGATGAGATGAGCTGAGCTGGTTTTTAGGTATTAGTTTTTGTTAGACAGTTAAAAGCGAGGGAGTAGAAGTATGTTTTTAAGTGAGTCTTGAAAGTGTTGATAGTGGGGGAGAATCGGATGAGGGGAGGAGGAGAATTCCACAGCAATGGAGAAGGCCCCGTCCCCATAACACTTAGTCCTGGATCTGTGGATACACAGAAGTCTCTGGTTAGATGTTCACTGTATGTGGAACATCATTTCATATTTGGAAACTTTTTTTTATTTTCAGAAATAAAAAACCTTTCAACAGCTGGTAAGGATCATTTATTCTTGCATGATATCAATTTTAAGGGGGAGAGAACTTTTAAAAGTATCTTACAATGTGCATGTGACTTCACAAATAATTCCATTACCAAAAAAAAATCTTTAAACAAATAAGTCTTCCACCAAAATAAGTTATGGAACCACAGCAGAAAATGATCTGGCAGGACACTGAGGTCATTTTGTTGGACTTTTTTTTTTTTTTCCAGCATCAAGGATGAACCGTCACACTCAACTAGCTGCATCAAAGTTTATGAGTGAAAGGAAATACATCACATGTGATTTATTGATAATCCAATTCTGATCATTTGTGATAAATTATGATCATTTGACACGCACACACACGCACACACACACACACACACACACACACACACACACACACACACACACACACACACACACACAAATGTAACACTGCAGCATAGAGTTAACTCTGGCATAGCACTGAAGTCACACTTGTATTAGCTGATGAGCATCAGCTGTTTTCATTCATGCTTCCCAATCACTGGCTCATTCATCAGCCGCATGCCTACCAGCTGACTAGTCATGTCCAATCACATTCATACAGTGCACTCCTTGTATTCTGGCACTTCTCATTACTTCTCTGCATCAGCTCTGTTTCTGGTATTTAATGAAGATGTACGTGAACATTTTACATTTTTTAGTTACAGTGGAGTTAGTTCTCCAGTGGAATCTTCTTTGTTGTTTGTGTTCATTAAGAGCTCCCCGAAGAGCAAATCTAACAGTGTACTGTGTACCAACTGTGCTGCCATTAATGGTCAGGTTTCTCATGCAAGTGCATCAAGTTATCAAGTTAACAGACCATTTTTTGTACTGTAGCTGTTCACAAATCTAATGGTCTAGTGCCAAATACAGCCCAATTTGATCTCAAAATGGGCCAGACCAGTAAAACCATTGCATAATAACTTATAAATAATATATAGGTATAATATAACTTTACTATAAAAAAACATCTATTTACAAAACAGATGAACAGTCTGAGATGTCTTCAGAAAAAAATAGTGACATTTCAACATTATGTCTCACAGAAGCTGCTGATTAACAACCTTTTACACAATGTTCAATATGTAAATGTTTTAAATATGAACACAATATGTCTTCGTAGTTGTTGTTTTCAGAAGATTGTATTCTGGGTCAGGGTCCAATTTTCATACTTTGCAAAGTTATCCAGTGGGCCAGATTTGACCTGTTGGTGTCCGGTTCTGGCCCACGGGCCATATGTTTGACTGGTCTAAAGTCGCTGACTTAACTGTATTGAATGATTTTTTTATGGGGGTAAAACTAATCCACTCTTTGTGTGTGTGTGTGTGTGTGTGTGTGTGTGTGTGTGTGTGTGTGTGTGTGTGTGTGTGTGTGTGTGTGTGTGTGTGTGTGTGTGTGTGTGTGTGTGTGTGTGGCTTCAGAGATGCACTTCCACCATCCTTCTATGAACCGGTTGGACCCCAATCGGACCCCTCGGTGGGCCAGTTCTAGCCCACGGGCCGTATATTTGACACCCCTGGTCTAAAGTCACTGACTTAACTGTATTGAGTGATTTTTTTGTGGGGGTAAAACTGACTTCCAACATCCTTCTGTAAGCCACTGCTGCATTTAAAAGCTTATGCTGTGCGTTAATACATCTTAAAGCACTGCAATATTTACATCATCTAAATGGCCTGCATCGCAATTGGAAGGTTCATCCTCGGTAGAAATATCCTAAAACTCACAGAGCAAACCGCATTATTCATTTCTGACACAGATATACAAACAGCCGGGCAGATATACGAGCGCTTCCTGGCTCGGAGGTAGTTTTCCGAGCCTTTCCCCAGTCATTATGTAATCCTTTTGATTTAAAGAACCGGCGAGGAGTGCTTCATGATATTTGGAAGAATTAAGGGAAATACTGTGTCAACTCCTCATCTGTGCACTGCAAAGAAAAAAAAAAAACTGCTGAGCAAAGTTTTGTGTTTGGACTGGCCCGCACACAGCAGTAATATATTTTATTGCTGGATTACATGTGATTGTTGATGTAGTTTGGTGGCTTATTTTAAGAACAAAAACAGCATGAACTGAGGAACTTTTGTGACCAAACAAAAGGTCGTTAAATCTTGCAGGATTTCCATTTTAAGGACTTTTTTTTCTCCCCCTGATAAAAAAAAAGTTATTGCAAATAAAAATATGTACATATTTCTTCATGAATAATTTCACTGCTAAATGTCTTTAACCACTGAAACAAGTGCAAGTTCTGGAACCAGAGCAGAAAAATATCTGGCAGGACACTATGATCATTTAATTGGACATGTCTTGAAATAAACCTTGCGTAGCAGGATTGTAGATAAAAAACCATTTGTCAAACCTGATCATTTTTGCAGAGTGTGTGTCTCTCTGTCTGTGTGTGTGTGTGTTTGTGTGTGTGTGTGAGTGTACTTTGTAATGACACGGCTGGATGAGCCTGTTGACCTCACAGCGAAGCACCGGGAAAGCCTATTTTTCCTCATTCTCCAGAGGGAAGCAGGAGTCCAAACCCTGCTGGTTTTGGCCCAAGGATGTGTTTGTCTGCTGTGTTTGTCTTCAGCCTGTCTGCCTGTTGCCGTCCCGCGGTCGGGGACGAGTCGGCGTGAAGCCCCCCCGAGCCAGCTACGATCCGGTCTGGGGGCCAAGCTGGGGCCACGTCATGAAGGAACGGCAGATGCAATGGTTACACACATTCTAACATGTAGGTATGAAAACAGAAAGAGTAACTAACACTAATTAAAAGGTCATTCTGATTTATTTTAACTCGAGTGTCATTTACATAGTTTGGCTAACGAAAAAAATACAAATTAGCTGAATTTATTTGAAGAGAAAACAAAAGTAAATGCTTAAATAACTCAAACTGTCTGTATTTTTTTTGTCACAATTAACAGAACAAACCTGCTTCAACTCTGCACTACTGTACTGTGTGAACAGCAGGCGAACAGGTAGGTGAGTGGATCAATACATACTTAGTGATACAGTTGGTTCAGAGTATTGATATGATATCTATTTCTACTTTAGATCATTTCCTGGGTGATTCCACTCTAAAAAGAAATGTATTCAAATTTCAAGCGTCTTGTTTTTAATTAACATGGAGCAGTTAAATAAAACACCTAATGTTTGGCAAATCGCTCCATGATAAAGCAAATGTATTGAGAAGTAGTCTATTAATGATTCATTCACCTCATTAATAATGACACCTGGTTTAACCACATGATCGCACATTAGTCGCTTTTAGTTATAAAGGTTCAATCAAGTCAATATGGATATCTGATTCATTGGATTGGGACCCAAATGTAGGTGTCCCCCCCTCCCCAGTGCACACTTTTCCTGCTCAGTGATGGACTGTTTCAGACATTTCAAGTGAACTAATTTCCAGTTTTATTTACTTTATGAGTAATTTTCTTAGATGATCTGTCTGAACTGTTGACTTTGATATAATATATCTGATCATGTGACATGTAGGGTACATGTGTAGTAGCTACTAATATATGTTCTATTGCATTGCATTCAAAAAACAAAAACTGAGTGGAAATATCAGAAATTTGAAAAAATAATCTTAAAAAATGGACAGAAACTATGCTAGAGATTGTGTCATATGAAAAAAATGTTGGCTGGAGTCATTGATGATGATGATAGTGAGAATTTCAGGAGGTCATGGGGACAGATTCTGATTGGTTGACAACATTGGCAAACTCAGTATAAAGAGAGGCAGCTGTAGTTTTTAGTTTTTGTTGTTTTTTAGCTTTGAGTTTTTAATTTTGAGGTTTCTCTGTGTGTGTGTGTGTGTGTGTGTGTGTGTGTGTGTGTGTGTGTGTGTGTGTGTGTGTGTGTGTGTGTGTGTGTGTGTGTGTGTGTGTGTGTGTGTGTGTGTGTGAGAGAGAGAGAGAGAGAGAGAGAGAGAGAGAGTGATGGTGTATGGATGGAGTTTGTGTATCTGTGGTTAAAAGCCTTCCCATTGATCCAGCTTGAGTCTTGAGTGTGTGTGTGTGTGTGTGTGTGTGTGTGTGTGTGTGTGTGTGTGTGTGTGTGTGTGTGTGTGTGTGTGTGTGTGTGTGTGTGTACATATACAGTATGCATGTATATACTGTATGTGTGTATGTATGTGTATTTGCTCGGCTTGAGGTTGAAAAGCTTGTTCATCAATAAAAAGAAAAAAACAAACTGAATAAGTCATCATGAAGCATATAACTTTGTATTTTCCACTTAAGAGCTAAAAAAAGAATAGCTGTGGATAAAAACATCAGATTTGCTCCTCAGTTAAAACATGAAAAAAAACACAAAAGAAGTCATATTTTCATCATGTTTTCCACTAGATTTTTTAAGTGTTCCAGCTTTGACTGCCACTCTTTTAATAACGTGTTTGCTCTTATGCAATAGTTTAATACACCAGACTGCAGAATTAGCACCACCAGTAGTTTATCTTGATGAACTAATTCCTATTATTCTTGTAACAGTAATGGATGGAATTTTCTGGAAATTCATTTAAAAATGTGCAAAACTACACATGCTCTAAACCTTAATTTTCCTCCACATTGTAGATTCACCTGTTGGCCAGAATTCATTCCAGGTGTTGGCATGGTAACAGCCAAGAGTCATCCTTTTGAAAACTTCCCCAAAAACCATGTCGAAAAACATCCAAAGAAATGTAGACTTACGAGCAATAGTTTAACCTTCCCAGACAACACAGATATTTACTTTACTGATGTCAACTCGCAGGAATTTTGGGTAATGAAGTCCTAAAATTTAACTAGATATTCTTGGTGCCTTTTGGGGGTTTGCTGCAATGTGAAATTGCCTCAGGCATTACATCATGTCCCTTTTGCCCTTTTTTGCTCTTCTCTGTAACCTACAAATATTTCCAGCACCATTGCATCACCTACTGTAAAGAAATGAAGAAAAAAATTTCGCCTAATAAATGATTCCAGCTTGTAGTTTCTTAATAAAAAAAATGATAAAGATCCACTGGAGAGACAAGGGGGAAAAAAAGTAGAAAAACAAACCAAAGGAGAGAAGGAAGACGTACCTTTAGCACGGGGAAGAAACGGCGAGGCAACCAGGCAGGCAGGCAGCCGGCCTGAACTGTAATTAATGAACAAGTTTCTCATGATTAACTTTTATTAAGCGATACTCCTGAGTCCTCCAGCCGGCAGGTAATAGGAGAGGCCTGGGGAGAGGGAGAGAGGGATGGAGAGAGGGAAGGACGAAGGAGGGAGACACTCGACCCCATTATTTCTCCTCAGCCGCTCGTAAAAGCAGCATCCCGTAAACTCATAAAAATCCTTTCCCACTGTAACTGGGCCCTTAAGCTGCGGCCTGGTGAATTAGAAGGGCACGCAAACGCACAGCCGAGGAAGCCTACTATAGAAGGAATGTGGCACGTCTGCATTCGGAGATTTCTCATGTAGAACAATTCAGTGGCATCATGAGAGAAATAGCGATAGATAGATGGATGGATTGAATATGTTCTATATTGCAGGTACGTCAACTTCCAGGCACATCATGTTCACGAGTACTTTTTTCTTACCTTGCGTTTAGCTTCTTATAAACTCAGTAGGTCTGGCATTCCTTACTTTTTTACAATCTTTTCCAAATCTTGGGCTTGTGGCCTTCATCAGGTTTTGACTTTCTTTCAACTTTTTTCTCTTCTTCATGCACCTTGGAAGTAGGTGAAGTTATTGTGAAGTTGTGAAGAAACCTCCACCCTGTCTCCACCACATTAGGATGGAAGAAAGTTAACTAAAATGGGCTTGAACCCCTAAGTCTAGCATCAAGCTAAAAATATCTCCTACTAACCCTTACATACTGGTTCTGGTCACATTTGACCTGTTTTGACATTTGACAGCTGTAAACATACCACAAATGTCTTTTACTCTGAAATTTGATGCACAAAAAATGAAAATATTTTAAAATTTTATACTATATTTTTAAAGGTGCAATATATTTTTTGTCCACTGAAATGACTGAAGTGAAGCACTTAATTTGATTCTTAACTTATTTATAGATTCTTTAACAAGAAGTATTTCAACACATATTAACATGTTGTCTTAGACTTAGATGAACTATACCTATCTCATGTCATTGAGTTGGGAATGGCACTAAACAGACTAGCCAAACTTGGCATTAAAGACTGGAAGCCAGGAGAAACTGCTAGTATTGCTTTTCTCCGAAAACACATTTGCTTTTATCTGTACATGATCAGAAAATGTTCAAATGAGAACTTGTGGTTTAGTGGGATTTACATGCTGTAACCATTTTTTTGGTGAACAATAGCCAGCTCAGCTGTTTCCCCCCCCGTGCCTCCAGTCTTTCTTGGATATACTGAGCATGCCACCACTCAGACTTAGCTGCCAGTTTGTCCCTATGATCACTCGTGGTACTTTGGCAAAAAATTCTCCTGCGGCCACCGTAAGCATTTTTTGTCATAGTCTGCCATTATAATAGAGACATCTGTAAAAGTGTTCACAGGACACCTTTAACTGCAAGAAAACCAGGAAGGTTTCATATTTCTAAAGTTTTCCCACAACATAGAGCATTTTGGAGTCAAGTAACACGTTGTTATTATACATCCAGAGTCTTAATGTCAATCTCCTTCTGACTCCAGCTCCCAAAAATAAAGTAACAAAAATATGTCTGCCTTCACCTTCATACCTCAGCTTTACACTTGCCTGTGAAGACTGTTAAATACCTTGGCAACAAACTTATGTTTAGTCACAAGGTACAGTACAGGTATGTGATTGCACTTCTTCTGTGTTTTTTTCTTCCATTGACTCAAGAGATCGGCTCACATATTATTTTATAATTTACATATATGATGTAGATGAACATTTGATTTAAAACGGACTGAAAAAGACATCAGGATTTTAATATATTCAGGCGAAGAGCTGCGGCTGGACCACCCTGACTTATTGTAATGATACTCCGATGTAGGCTTCTTACACTGAGACCAATAAGAATGACAGATCATGGAAATATGAGATATCTTTAAATCTGCCAAATATGTTTTTTTTTTTTTTTAAAAGCCTCTGAAATACTGGTTTGGACTAAAAAAATGATTTGTTCCAATATATGAGCCCTGCTGAGCATATTTCCCCATGTCCAACAAAACTCCACCAGCGAGTCAGGCTTTGTGGAATATATGGAGAATCAAATCAAATCAAAATGGAGCTCATATTTTCAAATATATTAAACAGAGATCCCGGCAGCTAAAAACCCAGCAAGGTCTACGGCTCGGTCGTCTGGATCCGGCGGTGTAAAGCCTAGCGCGGTCTTCGTGTAAGAGCGTTTCATAAGGCGAGCATCCTGCTCAGACGCGGGGGCACTTCATAAAGAAGCATTAGCCGTTAGCCACGAGGGCTCACATCTCATCCCCGCCGCTTTAGGACCGCCGTGTTCCTTAGCATGCCCGCTAGCATATGTTATTAAAATGACACACCTGCTTTATGACAACTCCGCACAGGGTCACAATGACAGTCATTATCCATTACCTGCTTGGTGTGTTTCTGAGAGAGAGAGAGAAAGAGGTGTTGTATGTAAGGTCAGAGGAATGGGAAAATGTAAAGACCCCAAAAAGTCAGCGAAACAAGCGGATGTGTGTGAAAGCCACACCGCTCTATCTACCTGATAATCTTTTGTCAGTCACATTGTTACAACCCATATCATCCATTTGGTTTTTTATGTTCTCTCTTCCTCTCCACGGTTACCTCTGTGCTGCCCCCCCTCCCACCCCACCCCACCCCCCACCCCACACTGCATTTGAACTCTGCAAACAATAAATCCCATTGTGCATAACAGCAGGTCTACATGAGTGTGTGTGTGTGTCTGTGTGTATATGTGCATATTTATGTGGGCATGTGTGTGTAAGAGAGGAAAAAAGGGTGAGGGCGCACCTTCACTGGTGTTCACTGAAGATGAGTTTGTGAGTGTGTGTGTGTGTGTGTGTGTGTGTGTGTGTGTGTGTGTGTGTGTGTGTGTGTGTGTTTGTTTGTGTGTACAGAAAAATACACGTGTGCAAAAATGTATCAGTGTTTACATGGATGTATGTGTGCCATGCTTCATGCAGATGTTGTTACATCAGGACAAAGGAGTGTATGGGATAGAGGGGGGGGAGTAGGTATAAGTGAACACACAGGCCCACTCTGAATGCATGGTGCCTGTCAAATATCGCACCTATTCAAATGCAATTCTACTTATCTGTGTGGACATCAATGAAAAGTGCTCCGAATACCGTTTCCCGACTATCTGTGTCCACCGTGCCGAGCATAACAAGTTAACCTGTTGTTTATGAATATAATCAGGGGATCGGCCGCTGCTATTGCTACCTGGCAGCGTTAGACTTTGACAATGGCTCTGAATCTACGCTCGTATATTTCAGGATATCTGTGTATGAAGTGAAGACACACAATAGGGCCAGCGGCTCGGGGGCCTGATGTATCAGCTCGCAGCCTTCCTCGGGTCCGGCTGACACCTCTGGAAATTGAAAACGGCAAGGGCCTTGTTCGCCCGACGAATGGTCCTGCGGCGCGGGGGCTGGGGGGGGGGCGCACACAAACACACATAAGCGTCCAGGCATTTCCCATTCATGGAATATATACTCCCGTGCAAGCCGCCAGCTCAGGAGATATTTTAAAACATGAATGAAATCTAAATGAAATCTTAACATACTAGCACGGTGCTACGCATCCCTCACGCCTTGTGTGGATAGCACGCGCTCAGTGGAGGGTTCACAGCGGGGGGGCAACCTTGGTAATGGAGGAGCCGTTTGCAATGCAACATGGGTTTAATACGAAATAAAATAAAACACTCTTCACTCACAGACATCTTCCTTTTGTCGCACGCCGTGATACAAGCACGGCTGCATTTAAACTACTTTGTGAAAGCGTCGCCATCAGTTATTAAGAAGCTCTGACATTGAACCAGCAAATACGGTTTCAATATTTAAGACTGTTTTTCTTCAGCGTTGGCCTCGACTGTAATTATAAAGTTGTTGCTTTTTTTTTTTCCTACATCGAAGCCCTCAAACAGACAGAAAACCTTGCAGCGTATCCGCCGACTATCCTCTACACATCACCCAACCTTTACATTCCACTCTTCCCATTAGCGCTGTTATTTAAATCAATTTGCTGTGTCTGTAATAGAATCAATGGAGTAAGCCTTCAGCCCTTATTCAAATAATGTAGCATGTATTAGTGTCAGAAGAATTCCATCCTGACATGTCAGAGCAGCTACAGCTTATTGCTTATTGCTTAAGCCATTAATTGATTTTTTTTTTCTTTCCAGATCCTATAATTTAATATGTCCAGCAAATGTCAAGAGTGTTCACTGAGCAAAACTAGTATGAAAAATTTGAAAAAAGTTTTAAAAAAATAAAGTCTTCACCGCACTAAGTCAGACAACTTAATTCCAACAGTGCAAATTGCATTCTTTTTCTATTGTTTCAACTAAGTGGTTTCAAATGTGGCCGTGACTGTTTCCACTTATGTGCTCTTAAAAGGGATGACTCATCTTAAATGCCTCCCTGAGAGCACTTAAGGACAAAAACTTGCTCGATCTGCTTTCAAACGCGTTAATCCGTGTGCAAACGTGTGACATGTCTGATATCGGGTGATGTGAACGTTACGCTTGTGTGTTTCTATAGCTTAACGTGAGGACAACTAAAAACATACATGTGGTAGTGATTTTAGTGGTTAAATCCTCTGTGATCAGACTCATTATAGCTAAATTAGACCACTCATTAGGCCATCAAAAATCCTATTAAAGAACAAGAGCTGGGCATTGATATATGTGTGTATACTACAGTATACCTTAGTTTCATGGATTTAAACCTCTTTTTTTTTAAAGTATTTAACAACATATATGAATTATGCCTCATAATATAGAATCAGAGAAGTTTCCTGACTATAAACAGAAGATATCTGATCAAACAATCAATAAGCCTAAGACTGAGAGACTGTCAATAAGTGTAGAAAGTAAATGTGTCATATATACTTTAACAGTAAATGAAGTATCCAATGCTATCCAGTAGCTCAATGCATTACTGTTAAATGAAGAACTTTGCCTCAGAGAACTTTCCTGACTATAATCAGAAGATATTTGATCAAAGAATCAATAAGCATGACTCAAGAAACTGTCCAGTGTGTATGAGAAAAGGGTAGAACATATAAAAAGGCTGGTATTCAATGCTTATTTAGCATTATTTTGGTTGGTATGCAAAATGTAGAATGAAAGCAGTTTGGAGACAGCGTTGAAACAGCATTCAGGCCTTCATATTGGAGTTTAATTTAAATGTATCATGTTTACTTAAATATCCCGAAGTCCTTGTTAAAGCCCTGTTGATGAAAAGTTGTGAGAATATTGTTATTTAATGTGTTTTTTTCCAATTTTCTAATCTATTTTGTTTACATTCACTTGTATTTTTTTTAACTCAGAGTCCATATACAAGCTTTTTTTGAGTAGTTTAACCACAAAATCACCATTTAAAAGTTGTTCCATACTACATCATGCTCACAAATGTAGGGACAGTTTCTAAGAGATATTTTCACAGCTGAGTCCATATCGGTCTGCCTGCGTTTAAACTGTATGAAGTCACTGTCTCTTCCTATGGATTGTGTTTCTCTCTCTGTCTCTCTACCTCTTTCCACCTCTGCCTCCACTTTTTTTCCTTTTTTTTTCTTCCTTTTCGTCTACTTCTTCGAGCTCTTTCTCGCTCGTCGCTCCGAGCGACTAGCCTCAGCCGCTGAACCGGAGTCGGGGAGTCGGGCGGCGACACCGGGCCCTCCGATGTCGCTCGCCCGTCCGCCTTGTTGACGAAAACAAGGATTTACACATATTAATGAATAAGACGGTGACACCTTGGGAGAGGTCTGGGAGAAAAAGAAAAAAGAGGAGGTGGAGGAGGAGTGAAAATGGAGAGAAGGAGGGGTTGGGTTCATTCGGTATCAATTTAGTTGGTATTCCTTAGGGGATATGCTAATATTTTCTGAGTAGCTGTGTTCCCTCTCTCTCTCTCTCTCTCTCCGTGTCTCTTTATTTCTGTCGCTCTATCTCTTTGTGACCGCTGTACCTTGTTAGGGCTGTGGCCTCTTCCGCGGCACAGAGCGAGAAGAAGGCGGCGGAGAGAGAGTTGAAGAGATGAAGAAAAAAAACAGGCGAATGTAATAAATAAATAAGTGGAATGCGACAATAACAACAACCAAAAAAAAAAAAAGAAAAGACAAAAAAAAAGCGATAGAGGGAAGAAGAAGAGGGAGAGGGATGGCAGCACCTTGACGCCGATGTACGGCTGCTCTCTCTCGGCGCGCTGCTTTCACCTTTTCCAACCCCCCCCCCCTCCTGTCTGTCGAGTGACGCGTTTGATTTCGCCGCATTCATACATCAGTGCGCCCCGTGCAATGCTGACACCTCATCTCAGCCCCGCCGACTTTGGCTACCGAGGCCCTACTTTGCATAGTGCGTCCCCCTCCACTCCCTATCCTCCTCCTCCTTCTTCTTCCTCACTCCCTCTCCTCCTCTCTTCCAGCGTGACACCGTGCCCATCTTTAAAGAGAGAAAGATAGATCAGGAGTGGAAGCCGGGGGTTTTGGAAGGAGGGGAAGGAAGATTGCAAGTGACAAGGGCGGTGGTGGTAGTGGTGGTGGTGGACGGGGGGGGATCAGGGGGGAAAAGAGGGTGAGGACATCTGGAGAAAGAAATCAGAGAAGAAAAAGAGAAAGCTTCTCGTTAATTTCTGCCATCTCCATCCCTCATCATGTCATTGTCGCTCCCTGTCAGTTAAACAAAAAGGGGGAATAAAGACAGTTGATATCTTTCTTCTTCTGACTCAACCACATGCTTCAACCTTTACCTTTTACTTACTGCACACATTCTCATCATTTCATTTGAAAAAAAATGGAACGTCGCTATCATGACGGTTGAAGACAATGCCCATTTACTCGCAACTCGATAATTATGTTTGTCCAATTAGTAAGCAGCTCTAACTGTAAAACTACTCGCTTGTGCTGCCTCCTCCTTCAGAGAACACTTCTTATTATAATCCTGGACCACATGGTCAGGATGGAAAGCCTGGCACACGCTCAGGACATTATGACAGCTCTGGCTTTTTTTTTTTTTTTCTTTTTTTTTTTTTTGATATGCATATTTCCCCTCCACAACGTGCTCGGTAATTGTGTGCTTATTAGTTTTAATGGGTTTAGTGAAATAAATCTTGTATGCTAATGTGGGGAAATATACTTGCAAGGTCCCAATCTGGAGGTGCTGGGTTAATAACTGTACTGTACTGTTGACAGTAAAGCTGCAAGTTGATTAAGCTCTGCTGAACAATGCAAAGTGTGAGAATTGTGGTTTGATGGTAACTGGAGTGGTTTGGCAATGGTCTTGACTGATTTCAGTTATCCATAAGCAATAATATGCCCTATTCTTTACATTATCCCCAGCCAAAAGCACATAGTACATGTTTGAGACTTTACATTCCCAGTTTAACCGATCTCTTAAACACAGAGCACTTCTGTCATTGGCCTTTACCTAGTCAGAATCCTGCTACCCAGGTACCTTTATGATATAAAAACCCAAAGGTTTTGGGCAACAATCACCAAGCACAACACACACCACAATTCAGTCTCTGGTATCTATACATCTGGCTTGGTTGGGCATTCAAACAAACACACTGAATGGTTGGTTGGGGCATTCCTGTCATTGGCCTGTGCCAAATAAGAAGACTCTAAAACCTGCTACCCAGTTTACCTTTATGATATAGATTCCAAGGTTTTGTGCAAATCAACCAGCACAACAGACAACACAATTCAATCTCTGGTATCTACACAGCTGACTTGGTTAGGGACGACTGCGGCTCAGGAGGTAGAGCAGTCGTCCACCGATCAGAACATCGGAGGTTCCAGTCCACATGCCAATGTGTCCTTTAGCAAGATACTTAACCCCAAATTGCTCCTGATGGCTGCACCAAAGGTGTATGAATGTGTGTGTGAATGTTAGTTTCCTCCTGATGAGCAGGTTGACACCCTGCATGGCAGCCCCTGCAATCAGTGTATGAATGGGTGAATGTCACTTGTAGTGTAAAAGCACTTTGAGTGGTCAAAAGACTAGAAAAATGCTATATAAGTACAGTCCATTTACCATTTGGTTGAGCCTTCAAACAAACACACTAGATGAGAACCCTTATCGGTTGGTTGGGACATCTGTAGGGAGGGTAAGAAGAGCACAAAACCTGCTACCCAGATACCTTTATGATATAAATTCAAAGGTTTTTGGCAACAGTTGCCAAGCACAACAGAACAGAAACCACAATTAAATCTCTAGTATCTATACGCCTGACTTGGTTGAGCCTTCAAACAAGCACACTGGACGAGAACTCTTATTGGCCGGTTGGGGCATCTGCAAGGAGGGTGGTAGAATCGGGGGAGAGTTTGAACCTGACAGTTGACAAGAGGAACCGGCCATTTAAAACATATTAATTATGACATTTTTTCTGGGTTGACGTTGAACTTCCTCTTACATGGTGCCATCTGTCAAATACTTGGTTTTGGGTTGGGCGTAGTTCACCTTTTTTAGGCACTTTGTTGATGGTGGATGTGGAAAGATCGTAGGAGTTCTGCGTGGACCAGGGCATGCATCCACCTAACTGGTGTTATGGAGGCCAGTGAAGCCGATCTGCATTGGAAGTAGCCTTCAGATGTGGTTTGAGAACTGGACGTTCCATTTGCTTTATTATGTAAACATTAGCCCAGAATCCTTAGAAATTACATCCGCATTTGATTCCAGGACTCAAGACGAACATCAAACAGCGATGCTCAGTGCCAATGCAGGCCTGTAGTGTACTCTTACAGTAGCGAGGCATAAAATAAGGGTGTGGTGGTCAGGGTGGTTGGATGGAAATGTAGCGCATCTGACCTTCTTGCAGGAGACCATGCAGGAGTTGGCTTTGGCCTTTACAAACCTGCAATTAATGGTCGACTTTTTAACCATAGTTTCTTAAACCATGTACTCAATCTCATCTAACCTTCGCTTTTTTTTTCTTTTAGTCCTAATGAATAGCTGTCATGAGGACATTACACTGGTAACACTTTTTAACTCTTTTTAAGCAATATGTAAACACAAATTGTTTATAACACATTATAATGTAACTGTAAGCAGCTATAAGTGTTTATTCATTTATTTGTCAAGAACTATAAGTCCTGTGAGCTCCCATTTGTTAAAAAAAAAAGTCAAATATGTGTTAATGGGGGATGTTATAAGTGTTTGCAAATTCTCTACATTAATAAACATTTAAAATGTTCTTATATCTGCTTATAACTTCATTATAGTGCATATAAAACCATTAACCCTTACTGTTCAGAGTCAATTTTGACCCATCTGTACATTTTAGAGCTTTAAAAATACTCTTTTCCTAATGTGACCCTGAATATACAAAAATGCATACATGGTACAATTTTTGTGTGTGTATGCAAATGTCCAAATTTGATCTGCGTTTATTCAAAAAAATGTTTAAAAAAAATCATATCTTCATATTATACAATATCTTCTCCAGGACCATATATAGGGATTGTGAATGTCTTTTTTCCATAGATCTCTCTCTGACAGCTTCATTAAGGTTTAATCAAACATTTATTAATAACTGATGGGGAATGTATGAATGTGAATTGGTGTAATATAAGTCAGAATTATAAGTCAGAATTTGAACAGTATATACTGTAGGGGTTAAATCAATGTTTATATACTGCTTATAAATGCTAGATAGGGGGACTTTGAGTAAAGTGTTCCTAAGGTATTTTAGAAAGTGAGAATTTAAAAAAACTTGGTTTTCCAATCATACTGCAATCTTGAGCAATGTTTGTGCAGTCTCTTCTGGTGACGGATTTGTGCATCCTGGTGTCTGGTTCGGCACAGATATGCTTATACATATACAACATGCACTGTATGTGGACATATACATAACCATTCACATACTTTTACTTTCCCTTTCCCTTACTGTCTGTCATTGCCCAGACAAATCCAACACAGTCACACACTTTCTAGATGTTTCTCTTCCTCTCACAGAGGCTGTAGTGAAAGTTACAAATGATAAAGAAAATGAAGTTGGTTCTGAAAAAGGGGTCGGTGCAGGGGGTTGGTGGCAGGTACTAAAAAAATTAAAGGAAAAACTCACATATATTCATATGGATATAGATAGCCACTTACTAAATCTAGTGAGAGTTTGGCCTAATTTTTGCAAGGTTAAAAATGGAATTTTAGAAGCAGTGGGTAATTGGTATGGTGTAAAAGGGTCATATATTATCCCTGGGGGAATGAATAGTTTAGAGTTAAGGCTAAAAATGTGCTAAAAGTAAAGATTATTTACCATGTTGTAAATATTAAATGAAGGGAACTCAACTTTAGTGATAAAATGTACAAGATGTACGACGAAGAATGTATTACTTAATGTCTGTGTCCATCTGAAGTAAATTTGAAGTAAGTAATACAATCCTGAATCGAGTACAACTATACATAATAACGTGTGTGTGTGTGTGTGTGTGTGTGTGTGTGTGTGTGTGTGTGTGTGTGTGTGTGTGTGTGTGTGTGTGTGCGTGCGCTGGTAAGAAGTGCTGTTGGATGGTAACTGATGCTGAGCTGCTAGCTTTACAGATACACAGAGGTATCATATAGGCATCAAGACTAATGTCACATATTGACACCTTTTCCCCTTTTTTCATGAATGTGTGTGTGTGTGTGTGTGTGTGTGTCTGTGTAAAAGTGAGAAGGAGGACAGGAGAAAAAGAAGGGAGTGTGAATGTCACTTTGAACTGTCACACTGTTGCACCCCCCCCCCCCCACCCCCCATAACACACATCCAGACACACATACACACACATCCTAATGAGACAGAGAGGAGCTTCCGCTGTGCCAACCCAGGGGCCAAGGTGGGAGAGACACTTCTCTCCTTGCACCCATTGTAAACAAACCAAAAAACCCCAGACTCCCCTCTCAGACACACACACACACACACACACACACACACACCCACATAAACACCCACTGAGGCCTCCCAGGGCCTGACAGGCTCAGATAAATCAGGCTCTCGACACTCCTCCGCCCTCCCCGCCTCTCCATCCCTGCTGCCCCTCCTCTCGCCACCTGGGGTGGGAGGAGAGTGTTAATTTTCTTCAGGGAGAAATGGAGGGGAGGGAACGAGCGATGGGGAAAGGATGAGTATGTGTGTGTGTGTGTGTGTGCGTCTGTGTGTGTTAGGTGGTGGGGTGTTAACCCAGACTTCTAAACACCTGCTTGGAGAAGTGGGAAGTCCTTGGGATGAAAAGCAAGAGGGTCTACAAACGTGACAGGAAGCTTTCTCCTTAATAATGGCTTTGACTTCTGAGATAAGATGAATTTTATTGTCCTTGGAAGGAAAAAAATGTCTCGGACCTAAAAGCCCCAAAATCAGCAACAAGCGACTCACTGTCATACATCACTGGACTATAAGCAATACAAAGAACTATATAAAACATCCTCTTTATGTCATGAAGCAATCCAACAGAGTCAAACCTTTCCACACGGTGTAAAGTTACTTAGTGTTTTATCTTTTAATAATAATCCTCTCAACCCTGCAGGGGGTCCCCACTTTTCCCACCAAACTCACACCTGGTTAGAACATGTGCATTTCATTTTTGTTACCAGTCCAGCCATAATAATACATGAATAAATGCATACTGATATTATAATAGCATCATTTTGAACACTAAAACACATTCTAAAAAAATAAAATAACTATTTTTATAAGGCTCTCTTTTACGGTCAGGAGATGATAACCCAAACAGGAAATGAAGGGGAAAAAATCATTTTTATACATAAAATTAGGTTTATTTTTCTGTCTTGTCTCTAATCATTGCTGCTTTTTTTCTTTTATAATATTGTAGTATTTTAACATAAAAAAGTAGTTTTAGTATTTAAAGTGTTTTTTTTGTATTTAGTATTTTTATTTAATATTTATTTAGTATTTAGTACTATTATAAATTTAGTGTTTAGTAATTTTAGTATTAATTTAGTGATTTTTTTAGTATTCAAAGTAGTTTTTTTTGTATTTTATACTATAGAAATACCTTTTCTGCCTCTAAAAAAAATGATGAAACAATCTGAGCGAGGTCAATGACTCTTTGATTCATCTGCTCTCAATTTACAGACATGTATCCTACAGCTATTGGTCACAAAAAGATTCACATTATGGATTCAACAGCAAAAGATGTTGGGAATCACAGCTCAAAGCATCAAATCCTCCAGTCTTGCTAGAAGATATTATTTGGTAAGTGATAAAGTAATGAAACTTGGTCCTGATGATTGTCTGGATGTGTTTTCTAGAAGTATTTTCCAATGGTTCTGGTTATTTTTGGTCTTGATCTTTGCTCTCCATTGAAATAATAACAACTATGAGGTTATGTTTGGACTCACATACACCAGGTTTCCATTCGCATTTAGTGCAAACTTTCACCACATTTCCAGAAAATCAGCAAAATGTGAATATTAGGGGTTAAACAGCTGATTCTCCAGTCTGATGGCATTAAAGCGTTGCAGGAGAGGGCGAAAAAAACTTCAAATCCCCAGCATCTGAAATCAGTTTGTTATGTGCAAATTGGAAAAAAAGGGGGCATTAAAGCAGGTGGAGGCACTTCCAAACAAACAGTGGAGGAAGTAAGGAAGGGTCAACAAGCAATGTTGATGTCAACACAGTTCCACTGCTATTTGGTGCAGAAGACTCACTCAAATGCTGTTTTCCATCCTGCTAAACTGGCCTCTGGGGCTAATTATCCCGTTGGCTGGGTTCAGATGCCACACAGTGTGAGGAGTGGAGGGGGGGAGTTGAGGGGGCACTGGGCAAGGGCAAAGACTGAAGGGGGGGGGGGTCGTGGGAGCGCTCGCACCCAGGTGTGCAATCTGCATGCTTGTTTCGGTTTGACCTCGGGGTCAAAGCCGCAGCGGGGCCGAAGCTTTTCCCCTCACCTGGATGTACACAGCTTGAGTTTGGTTTATTTTCTCTCTTCTTTTTTCTTCTCGAATGTTCTTTTACAGCCAACTTGAAGCCGGGAAGCCGTGAGCCGCCTCCGATCCAACCACAGTCGTCCACCGGTGGCCAGCGAACAACTTAACCGGGAAAAAAAACAAAAGGCTCATTCCGACACGGACGCAAACAAAACCCATCTGTGTGCTTTTTGCATGACGGTTAAAGACAATGACTGTTTCAGATTTTTAATTGAAAGGGAGATACGGCCCCTCATGGCAACCCATCTGTTCAAAATTGATATCTGAGCGACAGTTGCCCTCTCATCTCCATCGACGAACAAGCGTGAGATTTTCGAGCCCTATTTCATTTATTTCAGGTAATTGAAATGTGAGGCACGCTCACGGTGTTGATAACGATGGAGGGAACTAATAAACAACACATTGTGTTTATTGTTTTAATCACACCGGATGATTTATTATTTTCTTATCTCTTTTTTTTCTTTTCTTTAAGAGTTAAAACTTCACACTCCCGCCGCCACCACCAGCAAATAAGCAGCAGGTTTTAAATGTGAAGAACATGAAACAGGAAAAAATGAAGTGTTGGCAGGTGGGTGCTTCCTATAGGGGATATAAGTGAGCTCATGGAGGGGGGGGCAAAATTATGCCCAGAAAAAACAATATGTTCATCAGTGAATGTGTTATAAAGCATTGATGAATAAACTGTTTCACACAGAATTTTTAGAGACTATAGTGGTTGGACCTCAGTCTGACCCTCTATGGAGGTCCGGCTCCCCTGGAAGAAAATGTTGTACATTTTTAAGTCAAATGCATCATTCTGATGCACTCTGGGAGAAAAATTAAGAGGTTCTATCTATAAAAACAATCTAGTGCTTTAGTAATTTAACTACTGGTTGTAAAGGTATGAATGGTCATGACACGGCAAAAAATAGTTTTTTTTTTTACCAGTTAATAAATGTTCCAAACAAACCATCAAAAAAAGACTAATGTCCATATTTCAGCTCTGAAACAAAAAAAGCAGAAGTGATTATAAAAGTTCAACTAGTTCATTACTGAGGAACATATATAAAATACTGTCAGATTTTGACATTTTTCAGTAAATATCTTTTTCTACATTGTTTCAAACTACAAATAAGCAGCACAACTTAGACTATGGTGGGCCTAACCCTAACCCTAACCCTAACCCTAACCCTAACCCTAACCCACACTCTATATAATGAATGTGAATATGGTGGAGTGTATGTGGAGAGTATTAGTTAGAGAAATTGAAAAGGGGACACTCGTCATGTACCGAATATACAAGGACTGCTCCTTTGTGTTGGACAGGTGGAGGACAGCAGGATGAAGACTGACAGGGAATCTGTTCCTGGTCTTGCCCAAGTACAGTATGGAGGGATGACGAAGATGAAAGGGAAAGAGAAAAAAAAGGAACCGCAAACAGATGGCCGAGGTGTAGACAAGGAAGAGGATGAACGAGGTAGAGATAGAGAGACAGTGGGAGGGAGGGAGGGAGTAAGAGAGAGGAAGAGGGGAGTAATACACTGTCGGGAGAATCTAGGTATATGACCTGCCAGAGTTAAAGGAGAGAAGAAAACAAAAAAAAAAAAAGATGCTTGCATTGTTGTTTTCATTATGTAGCCGCTGTCTGTCTGCGGGCTTTGTGAAATGAAAGAGAGGGATGGACGATAAAAGGAGAATGAGGAGGAGGAGGACGTTGAGGGACAGAGGGAAGGAGGAGAAGGAAGAAGGAGAAGAAGAAGAAGAAGAAGAAAAAAGGGGGGGGGGAGAGAAAAAGCTGTGAAATTAATCTTTTGTGCCTAGCCTTACACAGCCACAGACATGCTCAGACAAAAGCCTGGACCTGGAGAAGCTGCCTGGGTGTGATTGATGAATAAAGTAAAGGTGTCAGAAGTGTATTATGTAAATTAGCCCAGGCAGGGACCATTTCGGTGGCGAATGAAAGAGCGGGACGAACGTGTGGGTGTGAGAGAAAAGAGAGTGAAAGTGTGTCTCTCTGTATGTGTGTGTGTGTGTGTGTGTGTGTGTGTGTGTGTGTGACGGAGGGTGCGATCGTCCCCGAGCGCCACAGCCGTGCCATCTTTCATCTCGCAAGACAACCCCTCGGACGGGCAATCTCTGTCACGGTTGCCGGTTTAAAGCTGAGAGAGAAAAAGAGAGAGACAGAGAGAGAGAGAGAGAGGATGGACAAAAAAAGATGGACAGATGAAAGGTGCCTGATCGAGAAAAGGGTCATGAAAGAAGGAAGGGTGGGTGGGTGGGGGGGGGGGGGGGGGGATGCGGGGGCATGTTGGATGAATGCAACCCCCTTCTGATTGACCAGTGCGAGGCATCTTCACATCTTACGACTCATCTCTCCCTCTCTCTTTTTCTTTTCTCTTTCTCACTGTAGTAAATGTATACAGTTACATTTCCCACCACCACTCTATCTCCCACCGGGGAATACAGTTATTTCAGTCGGAGTCGTAAAGACTGCCATAAAGAGCCTGTCTGTCTGATTCCCAATGACAGTGTACAGGCTCTGGGAGGGCAGATTGAGCTGTTGTGTGGAGAGGCGGAGGGTGTGTGTGTGTGTGTGTATGTTTGTGTGTGTGTATCCACCAATGATGTTATGGACAGAAGCAAGCTGAAAGTCTTTTGTGGTATATAGAGTGTGATTTGCATTAGATATCAAGGTCTGTCATGGGAGGGGAATGGAGTGAGAGGGACATCAATTGTGAGAACGGACATATTTTTTCCTGCTATCCAAACACAAACAAACACATACCCACCACCTCTAGCACCTCTAGCACCTCCACACCCAACGGGGTGTGTTCCGAGCTTCGGCGTTGACGTACCCTACGTCACTTTTTAATAGGCTGACAAAAACAATATATCATGCATTCACCTATACAGAGCAATATAAAACAGGTTAAGGGAAATTGATGGCATCCTCGGCCCTAATTCTTACCTTGAGTGGCGTCTCGCCGTGATTGAAACAGACAAAGATGTATAGGGTTACCGCCGCGCAGTGGATGCGCTAATTGCCAGCGCTTGTCGTTTCGCCGAAGCATTGTCTCAGAGGCTAACTAGAGCGCTATAGCCCCCTTCTTTCTTCCCCTCTCTCCCCATTGTGTGTTTGTGTGTTTGCCGCCAGACAGGCTGCTGAGAAAGCTGTTTTATTCACGGCAGCGGCACCCAGTTATTAACGGGTTCATAAGTAAGCCCGGGCCCCCGACTATTTCTCTGCGTTAGTATTTATTAGGAGTCCGCAAACAGAAGCCGGGGCCCATGCCTATAATGAATGAAAGAACCCCCGTGTAATTGAGCCTTATTAGGCCACAGTCGAGAGAGAGAGAGAGAGAGAGAGAGAGAAGAAAATAGGACAGCAGGGCTGAGAAGAAAGGGATGTGACGAGAGAGAGACTTGCATTGTCAAAACCCGTTCCGCTCCCATGCCTCCGTTTATTAATTTCGTCACCGAGGCACGAGGCGGAGCAATTTTCAGATCCCTTCCACTACACTGCTTCCCATATTTACAGTGTAAGTATGAATGACAGTCTGAACTGCGCGCCGTGCCATACACTGTGGTAAACACTGGCAAACACATCAGGCTGGCATGCTGTTTCAGAGGCACTGGGTCGAGGGAGTGGGAAGTTGGAGTCGCACATGTACGGTAGCATGTAGATGAATGGTTTCTTGAGGTAAAGAAGAATTGGAGTTACTGTTTAAGTTGTAACTTAACCTCCTGCAACCCTACATTTTGGGTTTGCTGAACCTTATCCTACATTCTGCTTAACTTTGACCTGTTGTCTTCGTTCGTACCCAGCCAGCATGTCTATGTGGGCCCCACATGGGTTAAATGCGGGCTATGTGGGTACTGAGTGGGCCCATGAACCCCATAAGTGGGCTAAGCGGGCATGCCCAAAACAGGGCAAATTGCATGGGCCACATATTGTTTCACAAACATGGGCCCCACATGGCTTCACATGGCTGGCTAAATGGGCCCCATTTAAGCTCCATTCTGATCCCACTTAGACCCCATATGGGCAAACATATTGGGCCTACATGGGTCTCACCCAGTTGGGCCTTACCTGAAACCCAGTCAAAACCCACTTGCAGCCCATACGGGAAACTGTGGACAAACCCACTTGGGACCCATATTTGCAGCCCAAATGTAACCCTTATGGGGCCCACATGGACACACTGGCTGGGTACACACTTTTTTGTGCCACCTAGTGGCAGCAAAAACACATTACATTATAATCAGTGTAAAAATGAGATGGCAGGCATCTTGACCAAGTCAATCAACAGCCAATACACAGATAAAAGTGGACCAGGTACAAAATCAAATTTTATGGTTGAAACTTATTTATGCTTAATAATGTTTGTAGTTTGATATGCTATACAAATGTGACTAATTATAGCAATAGCAACAAGCTACGACACTGCTAATCAGGAAGTACTCAAAGACATTGGGACTTTATTGTCGTTCAAAGGGAAGGTTTAAATGGAAGGAAATTAATAGTTTTATACACTTGTGAATTAATTGTGTTACACAGTCAAATAAACCCATTGTCCCCATATGAGGACATATTCCTGTTCAAAGACGATGCTTAGTTTTTGTACGTAACAGGTCCTTCTAATCCCAAATATCTAGAAGAAATTAAAAATGCATATCAAACAAAAGCTTGAGTCTTAGGAGATTACGGTTTCAGTCTGTTAGTTTGGATCTTCACTTAATGAAAGAAGTTCCATTCAAGTGGGTTGTGGTCCAAACCAATTAGACTATCAGGAAAAGTGTTGCGCCAGAGTCTGAGTAAGGAGGTACTGATGGGTGGTGCTGGATATTTGTAGGCATAGAGACTAGCTGCCTTCTCACAGTTGACACAGATCATTCAAGCAAACACTTGCAACAACCGCTGTGTGTATCAGTCTCACAACTGATCGCGAGCCATGCCGCAAATCTTTAGCGGATGGTTCTTGGATGGTGCAGCACAACTAATCCTTAATGTGATAGCTTCCTCCATTTTGGATTCCATTTCATGAAAACTCAGCACCGTTAAGACTGTTTGCAATTGCTCAGCTGGGCCAAAGCTCGTCACTGATTTACTCTCATGGAAATGAATTGTGTTTGGTCAGAAGTTAGTAGTTTGTTTGCTTTGGTAAGTTCAGAAGTATAATTAACAGGAGCCAATTGGAAACCACTATTTCCTTTTTCAGTCGCTAATTTATGGGGTAGATAAAGAGTTTCTTCTAGGAGAACATCTCTTCCAAAACCTTTAATACACAATCCTTAACTGTAACAGCACAAAGGTCAATCGCTAATTCGGAAATGTAGCGTGAAACTTCCTTTTCAACAGGTCTTGATCAGGTTCTCATGTTCATTTTTGACCCAATAAACCAAAATAATGTCGAAAACCATCCCAGGGTTTAAAATATTTGCTGTTAAACAACTTTTGTGGCGATAATACTACAAGAAAACCACAATCAGGGATTTTCCTTCAGTTACTTTTCAACAGCTTGCCTGTTTTGTCGATTATCAGTTGATTTAGTCACATTAAACCTTCAAATAATCTGTAAAAGTAGTGACACGAAGCATCCGAGCAGTCGCTCAGTAGATAAAGTATATAGAAAATGACTCTTTTTTTGATTACCGATGACACCGAGCCTCAGTGGCAACACCTCCAAATTTACCTCCACTCTGTCTTTTTCACAGCAGACGTTTTGACACATCATAGCAGGAAAAAGCAGAGGTGTAATTAATAACATTAATTAATGATGGCTGCATTCCATTTAACTGCTCCCCTACCAGGACTCTACTATTAGGCATGCTGGCTCACTGGTTGTGGTTCACTGTGACAAGCAAGTGAAACGTAGTCATCATCAGTTTATCAGTTTTATTAAGTCAAAATAAAAAGTCTATTGATACCCAAACAAAACCTGACATCAGAATGTGTAGCTCACTTCCTGGAGGTCACACAGCACACTGGGCAAGGCATCAAATTTCAGAGTAAAATAAATGTGGGGTGTTTTAACAAATTTGACCCAAACAGTATATAAGGGTTAAGATGAATGATGATAAATAATTTGCTTTAAAATGCTATTACATAATGAACTGAGCTTTTAAAGGAATATTTCAACAATTTAAAAAAATATATATTTTCCTAAGTTTGGTGCCATCAAGCCTTTACAGAGACCTATAACGTATCTGAGAACCCAAAAATGATTTAAAAAAAATGCTGTTCACCAATAAATAGTTTCAACATGTAACTCTCAGTTAAAGTTTTTCTATATGTCCTTTAAATAGAGGATATATTATATAAATACAGAGTTGCTGATAGGTGCATTTTTAACTTTGGACACCCCTGCTTCTTGTCCAAAAATCACCAAAATTAATAACACAATTAAAAAACAAATACACAAATCATTATACTACACATAAAGGAGCAAACTGGAAATCACAATGACCTCTTGCCTTTGAATGTGTGTGTCTATTTATATGTGACTGAACCTGAATACAGGACACAACCCTCTCTCACTCTCTCTCTCTCTCTCTCTCTCTCTCTCTCTCTCTCTCTCTCTCTCTCTCTCTCTCTCTCTCTCTCTCTCTCTCTCTCTCTCTCTCTCTCTCTCTCTCTCTCTCTCTCTCTCTCTCCAGTATGTTCCAAAAGGCTGAGGTAGTCATATTCTCCCACCTGGCTATTTTTCAAAGCCAGACGACGTCTTTCTCTTTATTCGACCCAGAATACACACACACACACACACACACACACACACACACACACAAACGCAACACTTGCCCACGCTCATACACACATACTGTAGACATTTATTTTTTTTCCACATCCCCTCACTACATATTCACCTCTTCTTTCTCTCATACTGGCTTTTTTTCCCTGTATGCCATTGTTTCCCCATTCATTCCAAGAATAGACCGATATTTCAAATTTCACTGAATAAAGTGTTTGATATATGTAAGCCTGGTTTTAAAAAAAACACACATTTCATGCAGTGAGTGTTGTCCACCCCTGATGCAACACACCGTCCGCTTTTATACAGTTACAAGCCTGAAATTGGTCGTAGTAAAAAAATTATCAGCAATCTTTAATCCCAAAAAAAATCTGTGTTCAGCTTCAAAAGTCGCGTTTCAGTTGCTCTTTTCCCACTCTTCCTCATTTTTTTCTCCATGCCTCTTCACCCCCCCCCCCCCATCCCCTCCTCCACCACCCCTCTCTCTCTCCCTCTGTCTCACTATTTCTCACCCTCCTTCTCTCTAATTCTCTTTCTCATTTGCCTCCCTGTTTCTTCTTCCACGCGCGGGAACTGTCATTATATGTTATGGCGTATCGGTTCTCTGCATGCATATGAGCCTCTCTCTTCCTCTCTGTCTCTTTCATGTTTTCCTGGCAGTCATACATTACGTTGGAGAGACAATACCTCCTCCAGATAATGCCATAAATGAGGGAATTTACATACATATGCTCGCATATGCAACTGCAGCCTCTCGTATCTGCCACACTCAACGCAGGCTGGGGTTTGAGCTTGTGTGTGTGTGTGTGCACGTGTGTGTGTGTGTGTGTGTGTGAAGTGGTGCTCCAGTGGGACCATCATTAGAGTGGATCTAGACTAATGACACAGGAAACTGATTCACACTGAGAGAACTTCTGTAAAGCCCACACACACACACACACACACACACACACACACACACACACACACACACACACACACTGGCACACAGCCTACAATATTCCCGCTTAGAGAAGAAAAAGTAGGATTAGATCTTTCCACTGCAAAAATGCTATGACCAAATTATTTACCAATTTAACTGATCAGTAATCCTCACAATTTTATCCCACCAACCATCACAGCTGAAAACTTAACACACTCTCTCGCTCTCTCTCTCACGCTCACACACACACACACACACACATACAATAGCAAACATCAGAGGGAGTTAAAGGTGTGGTCACACCCAGGCCAGCATGCTCCTTTTTTAGATTATTACAGCAGTGTTTAACAGAGACCTGGGATACCTGCATTGGGAGCTCCAGTGTGCAGACGTTTTTTTTTCCTTTACATGTCAAAATATATGACGATGCATCAACCTTTACTTTATTCATCACTGATTTCATTGATAGGCTACTGAGCATGCTTACAAACTCTCCTACTATGGATTTGTACTTGAAGCAGGTGTATGTCAGTCATTGTAAATGCAAAGGAGGTGACATCAATATTATGATACCGATATTAAGTAATAAAAGAATTCTGATATGAATATATCGGCGGATAATCTCATATACACACATCTATCTAAAAGATATAACACCTAAAATAAAACCACAGACATTACAACAGGCTGATGGCAGATTTGTTTTATCAATGCTTCACAACTTCCTGTCCATGTTGTTCCTACTGGCTTCTGGATTCTGAGATTTGCACATCTGACTTCTGACCTTTTTTTACCACGGATGTCAATGTGTGTATCTGATGCCGTTTGCATCGATGTCATACATGCAATATACATTTCACTATTTCTTCTTTGTGCTATATATCTGTTATTTTATGCTGTTGTTTTATGATGTCGTCAGCACTAGATGAGATGGAAGGAGAAAAGAAAGCGACAACTGGGGTGAAGAAAAAGGAGAGAAGGAGAGAAAGAGAGGAGGAGAGGAGGGGAGCAACCACCTGAAAACAGAAGAAAGGCAGAAGAAGGATGAAGTGGTTAGTGGTAACGTCACTAAGGTCTATTCAAATGTTGCCTTGGTGATGCTTCAGTCTATAATGAGTCAGGTTTTGGCATATGGATTAGAATTTACACCTTTTTTTCTCTCTTCCACTACTGCACTATACAGTACAAACAAACTGAGACTTTCTTTTTCTTTTCTTTTTTTTTTAATACCGAGACTTTAAAAAGCATCAAGTCATGTTTGGATAGACTTTGTTTATTTGTGAGTAATTCTGTTTAGAGGTTAGACTTCAGCGCTTGGAGCTCACCATGAGAAAAAACACCGAACAGATGTTTGTTTTAACACAGAAAAAAACGCTCACTTGTGGAAGCGCTTTAATCCCTCCGTCTCTCAACCGCTGCTGAACATGTAACTGGGCAGAACCTGCGAATTAGCTCAGAGACTAATTGTGTCAAGTTTGAAATTTCTGCTGCACAGAGCTCGTTTAAAGAAATCTCTGCTAAACGATGGCGGGGGTTTTTTAACCCTGATGTATTTACTGCTTTTTTAGAGTTTGATACCAAAACAAGCCAGAAGAGATACAGTGTGTTTTTTTGTTGTTTTTTTTTTAGAATTACCAGCAAGAAAAGATTATTTTTTCTTTTTCTAAGTTTTTGTCCAATGTTTGTCCACCTTCTATTTCAAAGATAAGTGTTCCGGTGAGGTGCAAGAAGTATACTCGTTTGCCTTTTCTTATCATTCAGGAAATAAATCACTTCACTAACATACAGGATAGACCTATTAAGCATTTTAAAACACCCAATAATCCAATCTTTCTCTCTCTTTGACTTAAAAAGCCATAAAAAAACAACTTCAGATAGGGACAAAGTCATGTTCCACAAGTCAAACAACCTCCAAATGACTCCAACAAGCGACAAAAAAAACCAAGCGCAGATTGTCGATGAACCTTCTTCCCATCTCTCTCTTTTTTTTCCGTTTGACTCTTCTCTTTATTGTTTACTTTTTAATTAATCGCGCCGGTTCATTCTAAACATGTCAGAATAAATACATTTTTCATCCCGGTGATATCGGCCCCGCCGCTCTGTTATTAATGCTGCGGAGAATTCAGCCACTGTTTGCAAATAATATCCTCAAATTGAATCATTGTTGCATGAATATATGCAAAATATTCATTTCAGGCGGCGTGAGGGTTGAGTGCTTTTAAATTGGAGAGATCATTCATGGCTTCACCTTTTCAGGCGAGATAAAGTCGTGTGCAGTAACATTACAATGTCAGTGGAGGGGAGGGAGGAGGAGGGGATGAAAAAGAGAGGGATGAGAGAGAAGGAAGAGGTAAAAAAAAAAAAATATATATATATATATATATATATAATGTCAAGAGACAAAGCAGCACGAGTCAATAAAAACAACAATATCCAGAGCGGACAGAGAACACAGGAATATAAGACAAAGGAATAAGAGCAAGGACAGAGTGAAATAAAAGGAGATTTCTCTCTGTTGTCTTGTTCCATCACTTTGTAAGCATCACACAGCGGGGATCAGTGTCTGTGTTTGGCGTGTGTGTGTGTGTGTGTGTGTGTGTGTGTGTGTGTTGTGTGTACTACTCCTATATCACAGGTTGGAGGAATTAATGAGTCTGGAGGGTGATAAAATGTAAACTAGAAAGCACTGAGGCTGCCCAATCCTTCACATTTGTCATTTGATATTTAGTCAACATCTGGATTACAATATATATATATATATATATATGTATGTATGTTAGATGCAGATTGAGAAACAAACAGTCAGTCATTGGATATACGTGTGTTCACAAGAAATACCTTATCTACTTTTAGAAACTGCTGCTGCACATTAAATAAATCACTAATTATTGATGTAATAGGCTAAGCAAGAATTTGGGGGGGTTGTTGGAGCTATGCAAACAACATGGTAACAGACAGGAGTCATTTTCAATCACATTCCTGTGATATGTTCAAATGAAAGAAGTAGCACCTGCTGACATGATAATACTATCCTTACACAACCTGCTCTGGCAGTAGGAGGGGGCTTTTTCTACATATCTAAGATGGTCCCATGTCCAATGACTAAAATGAGTTTGCCAGGGCTGCACAAGATAATACAGGCATGGTTATAATGTAATACTAATGTAATAATAATGCAAAACAATAGCTATCATACCTATTGAGAGTGTAGGTGGTGTATACAGTAGGATGAATATGTACTATTTCAGGTTTTCATTCTAACCAATCAGGAGGCACACCAGGCTGGACTCATTTCATCAGCTGATCTCAGTCTTCAGACAGTCGATTGGTCGAATCGTGTGCTCTTGATCGGTTGGAACAAAAAACCTGCAGACACATTATGATCCTTTATGGAATAGTTTGGTCATACCTGACTTACTAAATTCTTCTGATGCTTTCAGTCACACCTCATGGCATTCATCAGCAGATGGATTTAGTATTTTCTACAAACGCCATCTGCTGATGAGATTGTCAAAAAGCTCTTAAAGTCAAATTAGCCTGTAAAGTTTAATTGATCACATATTTACTGTACTGTAGCATTGATTATTACTACAGTGGAAATCTCTTTGAGGACCTTAGTGTGACTGTCTCTGTGATACTTACAGGTGTTCTATGAACCACTAGAAGTGTAATGGAGCAACTGTAGCTCACTGAAACATTATGTCATATTTATTGTCCAGTTACAAATAATTTAAGGAAATAAATGTAAATAAATGGTTTAGTTCTTTTAAATTTGTATCATTACCGTGGTTAAAAACAATACTTACCTGTCAGGAAAGTTGTTGTACTAAGCCTTTAGGAAGGGAGCGCTGTTCCTTTAAGAGAGAGACGCAGATAGGCACAGATATGCAGGCTGAAGCCAAGTTGTTAATAAAAGTGCAAAAAGAAGACGGACACGTGTCACTGAGTTGAAAATGATTGAACAATGCAGATTTATTTTATTTTGAAATCAGCAATGGTTTTATTTTGAAGGGTTAGGGTTAGGGTTAGGGTACACTCAACATGTTAGTCAGGCCTCAAGAATACACACTGAATGTAAACATATACTTTTTAGTTTGTTCATTTGGACGAAAATTCCACATGGATCCTTTATTAAATTCTGGGAATTATTCTCCTGTCTTTACTCTTTTGCCATGTCTATATTCCATTATCTTTTCAGGAAGTACTAATTTTCAAAAAAGAACAGAAACAAGGAACGAGCCTACCAAGAAACCAAAGCAACCATTTTTTAACCAGCAGACCATCAGATAACCCTGTATACAATTTGCATGTTAAGAGGTTGTCCCCCAGACTTCTCTCTGTCTTTCCACCCTTGCTTGCTTGCACATATTTAAAAGTTTCTGTGTCCTGTATCTAATAGGGGGGGGGAAACTAATATCCAAAAGCAAATATTATTCTCTAGCCCACCTCTGCCCCCACTTTCTTCTCCCTCTCTCTCTCTCTCTCTCTCTCTCTCTCTCTTTCTCTCTCGCAGCTGCAGATTAACAAGTCTAAACGCGGCATAATCACTAGCAGAATCAAATTCCTGCGATATGAATGCAGATGCTGTGCTCTCACCAATATTTTATGGTAATATAATAAAAATGTAAAGTTGAAAATAACTGTTCTTCTTCCTTTTTTTTTTTTTTTTTGTAATGTAAAAGGTAAGCTGAAGAGTAGTGGAGGGAGGTGTGTTGGGGTAGGGGGGTGGAGGTGGTGGTGGGGGTGTTGGTGGTGGTGGTGTTGGTGGTGGTGGTGGGGGGGGTTCATCACATGGCCCGGGCCTCGCCGAGGGATAGGCTGTCGCTAGGAGACAGAGGCAGGGAACGGACCAGTGGCAATGATGTATTAACTGGCGAAGGTGGCTGACAGTAATCTTTGTCACTAGATGCAGTGGCTGTCTAAGTCCTGTCATTTTATGCATCTCATGCAAAACAGATGTACCCGGATACTACAGGGAGAGAGGGAGGGAGAGAGAGAAGGGGTGGAGGTGGGGGGGTGGGGAAGGGGGGCAAAAAAGAAAAATCATTATACAGCTAGAGGTTGGAAAGGCTGTCACAAAGAATTTCATTATTTTTCATCCCGTATTGAGAAGGTGGATTGTGCATATTGTAATTTTTTTTTCCCGCCACCATAAGCCTCTAAATAATTTGGGAAGTTTCCAGGGCAGAAGTTTTCCCTTTTCTCTCTCTCCGCTCATTACCCAGAGTTCAGGGCAGAGGTGCTCAATCACCCCGGCTGAAGGAAACGCTTACACATAGAAACACGCCCTGCCACCGCCGCTGCCTTCTCCTCCCTCCCTCCTGTCCTCCCCACCGCTCTCTATCCACACTCCATCCTTTACCACTCCATCTCCTCCTCCCCTTCCTCGTAAACCATTGTCCTTGCGACTCACTTGGTTCTTCCTTTTATTCCTCTGCCTTTCTTCCACTTTCAGGTGCCCCCCCCCCCTTCCAGCGCCGCTGTCCTCGTTCTATTCTTTTCTTCGTCCCGATTGTTGGTTTCTTTTTCTCCTATCTTTCTCTTTTTCTTCGTCAACCACTGCCCCTCTGTGACCTTTTTTTCATTCTTTGATGTTGTGCCACCCATTGCCTCTCCTGATACCTCTGTCATTGCTTTTCCGCCGTCTTTCCGTTCTCTTATTCTACCTTTTTATACCAATCAAGGAGAGACACAACAATGTGTAAGGCACTGTGTTACGCTTCACCACTATGACATCTGATTGGATTAAAAGCTCCATTGTCAGATTCTCCATTGTCAAAAAGGTCCCTTCAAATGCTTTTACATCTTCGTGTAATGCATGGCATGATTGACATATATTATATATATTATGACCTTCTAACGTTCTAAAAACTGCTTCAGAGATTTATTCTACCAACCCAAGGAATGTAAACCCAATACTTGCTCTCTTTTTAGCTCTGTTTTGGTCTACACCAACTCCAAGGAAAGTGTGAGTAGTTGAAGAGAGCTTGAACTATAACCATAAAGCCAAACAATAGAACCAAAAAAATAGAGCTGAAAGATTCTAAATCATTCCATGAAGCTTAAGGAACTGCACAGTCGGTGTTAATTCTCTACAATTGACGTCTAGTCATTTGATCCATTGTTAATATAAAAATATTGATTGTGCAGATTTTAAGATGCTTAATGTAGCATTTTGGGCTTTTGAACTACAAAGGGCCTTGTAATTCTGATGACTAGTCACTATAAAATAAGTAAAATGAATGAGTAGCTGGTGTAGAAGCAATGACAGTTGCAAACTGTTGATTCCCTATAGACAGAGTGGCTGGTACGATAGAAAGATTGTGTTGGTTGGCCTCAGCAGCATGGTGCTATGGTGCTTTCCATATACATTGGGAAGTCGGAATTTCAACTGGAATTACCCCTGAAGTCGGATTTTGGACTTGGAAGGTTGAAGGAACCCCACCAGCCCCGACCTCAAAATTCCAAGTTGGAGAGTATGGGTATGAACATTATCGTAATATGCGGGTTTATTAGCACTTCTTTCTTTTTGATGTCTCATTAAGTCAGTCGAATTGTATGCGCATATTTATATGGTGTGTTAACTGGTGTTGCTAACAATGGCCAACCTGGTTAGAACTGGTTTTCTGACTTCTTAAACTGGAACAATTCAAACTCGGGTGTGACGTCATTCCCAGCTCCAACTTCCAACTTCCAAGGTAAATGGAACGCAGGATTATATAGGCTCTGTGTTGGGGAGGAGCTCTATATGTGGCTGCCTGGCCTATCACGAGTACGGATATTGACACATTCTACGCCAATGATACTCACGCTCGTAAAAAGTACATTATCTGTTATACTCGTTTTATCCGAGTTTTTTGCTCAACCCTTGTAAGTATAGGTATTGTCTCGTGTTGTTTTTGTCGCTGTTGTCATTTTCCAAAAGAATGAGTTGTCGTAGCAATAACCCAAGTACAAGGCACAACACAGTACCTAAAGCAACATAATACATTCTTGAAAAATAAAATTAATGTCCGAAGTCATCACAAGGGTCTAAAAATCAATTTGTTTTAATTTAGGCGGACCACCAAAAGAATGGAGGGTGGTTAAAGATTCATCAATGTTAAAAATGATTCACAGGGTCGTTAATTTTGATGATGTTAACAGATGTATTTGTTGGTTGTGAGGGTGGAAAGGCCTCTGACACACCTCCATGAAACAATCTATACACAAGAAATACTACAAAGATATAGTCAAGTATTACAATAAACATGAATTGTAATATACTGCATTGCACCAGAGATTAACACCAAACAGATATACCAGCAGGTTGACTCTACACACAAGCACAAATTGTCAACACACAAGCCATTCCGACTGTACTACGTAAAGCACACTACTTATATTTTACTCTTTTTCTTCATGTTAAAGCGTTACTGTTGCAGCATCTTAATTGCACGTCTATTTGCTGCAGAGAAGCACATCACATATTAACGACAGTGTACATAGTGCATGTAGACAGCAGCAGAAGGACGATATCTTTTTATCTACCTTCAATAAAACTCACCCTCTGTCCAACCCATGAATAACACTTATACTGCCAACTCGTTTCTTTACCCGGGAGAGAGAAAAAAGAATGGGTGAGGGAGGAGAAGACAGCCAGGAAATTAAGAAAAACTGCATGTTTAGATAGAGACAGAAAAGAATAGAGTGATAAGTTGCAGTGCAAGGTAAACCCACCTAAAGACAGATTACCTTTTCTAGTCCACATAAACTACTTAACTAACATTTTAACTTATTTAACCTAAACTGTGAGCCTAAAACTGGGTGCAGTTGAGGTCAGTGTTCTGTGCAGGCCAGTCAAGTTCTTCAGCATCAAATTGGGAACGCCATTTCTTTATGGAGCTGGCTTTGTGTACTGTGGCATTGTCATGTTGAAACAGAAACTGTTGCCACAAATTTGGAAGAAGACTAATTGTCTAAATTATCATTGCAGGCTGTTGCGTTAAGATTTGCCTTCATTGGAATCAAGCTGAATCAAAGCTGGATTCCAACCTGGCAAAGTGAGCAACTTCCCAGAAGAGGAACAAGCCTTGAGGTCAGGTAATAAAGTAGCCCACGCCTTTAAAAGTGTAATAATTGATGTTTTCCTAATAAGAATGTAGTGCCTCTGACAGTGTGTAATGTCAGAGGCATCACTTATAGTGATTAACCTAAAAAAGCGACTCGACAGGTTCCCTCAGCTTTACGCAGGTGTGAGTTCCAGCTCATTGTATACTGTTTTGGTTCACTATCAGTGCTCTTATAGCCTTGTTATAGCAGAAAAAGCTCTAAAAGTCCACTGTACACTACCTGCTCAGCACCAAAATGACTGACACATTTAGCTTTAGAGTAGCTGGTGAACATAGTGGAGCATTTAGCAGTGAAGAGTCACATATTTCCCCTCAATAGTTGGTAGAGAGAGTAAAAACAGAGCTAAAAGAGAGTGAATATTGGACTTATTTTCATTAGGTGGACCAAGACAAGACTCCAAATGAATGCTAATATTGCGCCATAACTTTTGGATGTAGAAATAAGCACGTGTTTGTGAAGAAGCTCAACATATCAACTTAAAATGTGGTCATTGGTGAATCTTGTGTTCACTACTTGTCTCTTAAGAAGTAGCGCAAAAATCAAGATTCAAGATTATAGATTCAAGATTCAAGATTCAAGATTCAAGGGTTAGCTAGGAGTTAGCCACCTCGATTGTTAGCTAATCTTGTGGCTCCGTATTGTCGAGGCCTACGTTCCAAAATAAAGTTGTGTTTATTCAAATGACTGCAATCAAAGTAACACAGAGAAACGCTTGGGCAAAGTATTGTTATTTCAGCAAAGGAGGGCGGGTTGGTGTCTGGGCAATTAATTACCTGTAGTTATATTCACAGTGCTGTGGTGGCAGGAGGTGAAGGGACCCCCCCACCCCCCTAATAGAGGACAGGTTAATCAATCACAGCAGTGTCCACATACTTTTGACCACACAGTGTAGTTTATCCAGGCATTTCTACCTCTATACCTCTGTAGAATCAGAAGAGACAGAAAGAAAGATAAGTGGGAGTTCAGCAAGAAGTAAAAAAAAAAAAAAAATACACTGAGAAAAACTCACAGCAGTGAAGAAAAAGAGAAGAGTGGAGAGAAAAAAGAAGGAGAGTGAAGGGTCAAAGAATAAAGGGGGATAGAGAGATAGAGAAAGAGAGCGAGTGAGAGGGAGAAAGAGATGTAAGTGGGCTCTGCGGAGGCCCCGGTCGGTGGCAGTCTGTCTCTGATTTCCATTCATTGTTAAGATGGATGAGATCCCAGCCGGACCGAGAGCAGACCGCCGCATTTCTCCTTCTTCTACTCCTTCTTTTTTTTTTTTTTTTGGATAGGGGGGGCATTATTCAAAACAGATCTTATTTCTGGTGGTCATTATGCATGCACACCTGATCAGCATGTCAGCCTGGCCTCCCCGCATCGCATGATGGAACGGCCCAATTTACCTCTTTCACCTGCCTTGCATAAAGGCACAGTGAGCACACAGCGGCTGGCACTCGCTGTACTGTACAACACACACACACACACACACACACACACACACACACACACACACACACACACAGGAGTGGAAGTGGGAGGATAGAGTCGAGCTAAGTGTGATCATACGCCGATGCGTGCACATACACACATACGCTGCTATTTATTTGCAAAGTGCGTATTAAAGTGTGTACTTACACTCTATACAGCTATTGGATGTGTTGCATGTGACACACGCTCACCTGCTGTAGACACACACACACACACACACACACACACACAGATAGACACACAGGTCTCCCACACAGTCTCCTAACTGTGTCAGTTCTTACAGAGCCAAACTGAATTCATTAGCAAGTCAGGACACACACACACACACAAACACACACTTTCCTTATCTCGCTCACTCTTTCAAAGCACAGAGGGTCAATCTTTACGACACAATGCAACAATAGTATCAATAAAATCTAATTTAAGCGATTATTCATTTGTAATGAAATAAATAATAAATGCATGATATGTTATTTACTGCAAATATTCATTTTTATACATTTAAGTCATGTATTAATGCTTCTTAGCACAGGAAAAGCATTCAAAAGTAGCTGTGTGTGTATTTGTAGGGTGTATCCAAGTTTGTATTTTGGAATGTGGCTTTAGCTGAGTCCGTCCTCAGTTTGACCCCCCCCCCCTCCCAAAATATTAGTCTGGGATTTGTTATTTCTTCCCAGTATGAGTTTTCTATTTAATTTGGTCATAATGTTGGATTGGCTAAATTAGCTGCAGCTTTCCTGAAGCTTTGCCCAAGTCTGTATTTATGTTCTTACTCACCACATGAGCGCTGGCAGGCCTTCAGAGTCACTTTTATGGTATATATATGATTAATTGCCATGACTTGACCTACAGGTTTAGCAGCAAATAACCAGGAATTCAACCGTTTAAATCAAAGAATCAGCCAACCGGAGCTGGATGAAATGATATAAAACAAACAATAATACTGTGGGTGAAACTTTCAGTGTCAATTTTTTTTTTTTTAAAGAAACTTTAAAAATGACTGAAGAATGTCAGTGTGTTATTTCACGTTGAATGATTAATACGATAATAAAATGTCAACGCTAAAATATTCTAAAAAACTGACAGCTTCAGCTTAAATTGCGGCCTGATGTGCTTCACCTGACAAGCATGATTTTCCCATCACACAAATGGATTTATTTTCGACTATTTTCAACACCACGGAACTTTGTTTAAATGATTAGTGGATCCATAATAACCAAACTTTTTTAGAGAGAGTGTTAAATAGACCTTTTTTTAACTTCCGGTACCACTTTACCCTTATTAAAGATTTATAAATGGTTGTAAGTGAGTTATCAATTAGCTTGTAAACACTTCATAAACACTTTACAGTTGTAAATGAGTTATAACCTAATTTCCCATACATCAATGCAGGATCACTATTTGGCAAGATGAAGGTAGGCTCTACTACTGCATTTTTATCCATCTAGGTTAAATAGGTTATCAGATGTTGATATTTTGTCACAGTAAATGGTGATATGTTTTACACTTTACAATAAGGCTCATCTTTTTGGGTTAGGGTTAGATGTTAAATGTTAATAATTCATTAGTAAATGGTGATGTCGTTTACACCCTTTACAATAAGGCTCATCTTTTAGTGTTAAATTAGTTTGTAACTAATAATAAATAAATGCTCATAATTGGTTGCTAAGAAACATGAAGATAATCCACTCAACCAACAATGGAAACCAAGGATGCTGCCTGATGAAAACGAAGCTAAGAATCCAATCTGAGATTTAGCAGTACAGATACATATGGGATCACTATTTGGCAAGCAACTGGTCACACCTTTCGTTTTCTTTTTTTTTTTACCAATGAATTAGAAAGGGTACACAACCTAATTAAAAAGCCAATTATAAACCATTCACAAAGCCTTTATAAGGGTAGCCTTTACCTCACTTCCATATTAAGCAGTAAAGAGCATGTTTGTGATGCTTTATTTCTGTTTTAGACGTCCTTCGCTGTATAGTTCCCTGCTATGCATTCATAAGGCTATTAATGAACATGAATGTGGAATACATCATGGCTGTGCTGCTATTCAAAAAGAAAACACCTCATTCTAAATGTGCAAAGAAATAACTGAAACTCTAATTTCTTGTCCTTGTTAATCTTGGCTCGTGTCATCACTCAGTTAGAAGGATTATCTTAAATAAACCAGAAGAGTTACACAACTGATGGTGCAAAGTGTGTTACAGTAATGGTACACGGTAGTCGTACTGTACGCTGTAACATCTGAATCTATTTCACTCTGTTTGAAGTTCATTCATTTCAGATGAGAGGGTCTGTTACCGTTGAATTATTCAGCTGCAGATGCATTGTGTCGAAGGTGCTGAGAATGTGTTTCCTTATGTGTTAAATTAATGATGTTCCGTTCTCCTTTTTTTTACATTTTTGTTCTTTTTTTTCCCTCAAGAAGTCATTGTGTAACAGGTTTGCAAAGAGGCAACTTATGACACATCTGATGAGTCTGTTTTCAGCAACCTTAAATAACTGCGTGTATGTTGGTTGCTGTGTTCAACCCTCCTGTTGTCCATGAGTCAAGGAAGGAACAGAGGAAGAAGGAAGGAAGGGAGGGAGGAAAGAAAGGATGGAAGGGAGGAAGAAGAAGGAAAGGAGGGAGGAATGAAGGAATGAAGGAAGGAAGGAAAGGAGGGAGGAAGAAGGAAGGAAAGGATGGAAGGAAGAAGGAAGGAAAGGATGAAAGGAAGAAGGAAGGAAAGGAGGGAGGGAGGAAGGAAGGAGGGAAGGAAAGAAGGAAAGGAGGGGGGAAGGAAGGAAGGGAGGAAAGGAAAGGAAGGGAGAAAGGAAAGGAAGGAAGAAAGGACGGAAGGCAGGAAGGTAGGAGGGAGGAAAGAAAGAGAGAAGGAGGGAGAGAGGGAGGAAGGAAAGAAGGAGGGAGGAAGGAAGGAAGGAAGGAAGGAAGGAAGGAAGGAAGGAAGGAAGGAAGGAAGGAAGGAAGGAAGGAAGGAAGGAAGGAAGGAAGGAAGAAAATGAAGAAAAATGAGCCAAAGAACGCCGCTTTATTTTTATTACTCAACCACATACATCATAACCAGGGGTCAACATGGATATCTTTCATTTATTTCTTTTTTTATTTCTTTTTTTTAATGCTGACGTGTGTCATCCAGTGATATAACATAATAAAGAATGAACTAGTATAGCAATTAGCCAAGGCAAATCAGCAACAATATTCACATTTTAAATTCACAGAAAGATTCACAGAAATAAAAGTGTTTTTTTTTTTCTTTTTAAAATTCAACCTTGATTTCATAACATATTCAAAAAGTCTGCTTGTTGTATGTCATCGGTTCAAGCTTCAAAGTGAAATACAATAAAAGAAAAAAGAAGAAAGAGAGAAAAAAGTAACATACGGGTACCTTGTTCAAAATAAGGTTCTTGTGGTGCCTCTTTAGTGGCTGTCAGCAATTCGTTGTTCTTTTATGGTCTACATGGCAGCAACCAAACAGTACCATTGGTCCCAAAGTCAACAAGGAAAAAGACACCAAATAGAGAGTCCTGAACAAAATAAGCACCGACATGTTGCCTTTTATTGCACCATTTCCTCCTAAAAGCATCCAAATTGTCAATCAGTTAAAAATAATTAAATATATAACTTGCTGTGGGCTACAAGCTGTTCATCCAATATTGAATCCAGGTCAACTGATGCTTGACCCTTAATATGGTTCTTCCTCATGTTCTATAAAACCAACTTAGCAAGTCCAGACGGTGAGTTAAAAAGCTGATTTTAAGGGATAATGTAACAATCCTATAGATCAAAGGTGTCCAAACTATTCAATAAAGGTTCATGTGGCAGCAGGTTTTCATTCCAACCAATCAGGAACACACCAGGCTGGACTCATACAATCAACTGATCTTAGTCTCCGGACAGTTGATTGGTCAAACCGTTTGCTCTTGATTGGTTGGAACAAAAACTCACAGACACAAGGTTCTTTATGCAATAGTTAAGACATACCTTTTAGCAACCGATTGCGTAATTACGACCTATTACGTAATAACAGCCGGTAACGTAATAAATGTACCTGTTTTTTTAATGTAATAAGCAGATAATAAATTCCTGAATGAATAACGTAATAACTTTTTGCTATGTAACTTTTTTTATTATGTTATTGGCCTGCTAAAAAAAATAATCCTTTACACGTGTGAAACTTCATATCCAATAAATAAGATTTAAATAAAGTGATATTAGTATAGTAAGATGTTACGTTATTACGTAATAACTTATTATGTAACGATAACATAATAACTTATTACGTAATAACGTAACGATAATGTAATAACTTATTACGTGACGATAACATAATAACTTATTACGTAATAACGTAACGGTAATGTAATAACTTATTACGTAATAACTTATAACATAATAAGGTAACGATAACATAACAGCTTATTACGTAACGATAATGTAATAACTTATTACGTAATAACTAATGTAAATGTATAAATATGAGAGTGAAAATATATGTATGTGTGAGTGAAAATATATGTATGTGAAAGGAGAATGTATGTGTGTGCAAGTGAAAATATATGTATGTGAAAGGAGAATGTATGTGTGTGAGAGGAGAATGTATGTGTGTGAGAGGGCCAGAATGAAATATGGCTTGTACAGCCCCTCATATTATTACGTAACAATAACGTAATGACTTATTACATGTTATAGCACCCAGCGCTAATAAGTAATAACTTATTACGTTAATGGCTAAAAGTTATTACGTTATTATTTCAGTACTTTTATGACGTTATTGGCAAGTTATTACGTAATCAGCTCATTACATTAAAATATGGGTAAATGTATTACGTTATCGGCCTTTATTACGTTATCGGTGGTTTTTACATTATCGGCTGCTACATGCCTGCAATAGGTTTTATATTATGACCACCAGTAATTATTTCAACTTAGTGATAGTGAATATAAAGCGCTTTGCTGAGTTTTTCTCAACACTGCAATCTTTAGCTTAGAGTCTCGGCAGACCAACAGCTTGATGATTGGCTGTTTCTTGCTGAAATGCACCTTGGGAGTCAGTTATCTTTTATTTTATATCCATAAATTTTGATGTAAACACCTTCGACCATTTACAAAAGATGTATGTAAGATATAAGATATTTTCTAATGCAGTTGCTCATCCTTTGTGCTGATGATATAAACGGCCAATCCAAGTAGTAGAAGTCCTCAAACTGAGTAACATGACATTGCATATGGGATGGTGTCTGAAATAGCTCCTTCCACTTCATAACTCTATAAAAGAGGGTTTTTTTGCAGTGAGCTCAAGTCCAAAATGAACCAACTACAGTAAGAATTCTTTTAAAAATACTAGAAACCGCAACAAAAAATGAATGGAAGATGGTAACAAGGAGAAAAGAAAGAAGGAGATTGGAGAGAGATATACTAAAGAGGTGAAGGAGAAGGGAGGAGAGGACATGAGAAAAGAGATTATAGTCGAGAGGAGGAAATGAGGTGAGAGGTGAAGAGGACAAAAAGGAGAGGACAAGAAGTCAAAAGGAGAACACATCATTGAAACAAGATGAGAAGCAAAAGAGGTCAGATGGAAGGATGAGGACAGAGGAGATGATGGAGATGAGCGCGAGGAGAGAAGATGAAGGAGGAGGGAAGGAGGGAGGTGAAGTGAGACGGTGAGAGAGGGCGAGAGGGCAGAAGTGGAGGAGAGAAGGGATGAGAAGGGTGAAGTAAAGCCCAGCGGAGCCTCCTCCAGATATTTACGGCATCCAACTCCATCTTAGCCTGGCCAGCTGGGGAGAGCAGGTGGACCAAACGGGTCAGCTCATTAACACACATGCACGCACGCACGCACACGCACACACACACACACACACACACACACACACACACACACACACACACACACACACACAGTCACCACCATCCTTTTTTAGCGTAATGTTTGAGTGTGACATTACCCTGGCCGCGAGGTTACTGCTCCATTATCATGTGTGGAAAAAGCAGCTTGACTGTTCCATGCAAGTCAGACCAGGTGTGTGTGTGTGCGTGTGTGTGTGCGTGTGTGTGTGTGTGTGTGTGTGTGTGTGTGTGTGTGTGTGTGTGTGTGTGTGTGTGTGTGTCATTGGGTTAAAGGGGTTAAAAAGACATGACCCAAGTATGGGAGAGGGAGGGAGATGGTGTGTGTTAGTGTCCATTAATCATACCTGTGCCCCAGGCCGAGCCCTCTGTCCCACCCTATCATGCACCGGATGAAACTCACCTCTCTGTGCAGCACACACACACACACACACACACACACACACACACACACACACACGCACACACGCATACACACAGTAGAGAGAGAGAAGAGAGAGCTGTACAGCTTCACTTACTGCAATGTATACATGTAACATGTATAAACTAATATAAAGTATGATAAAGACCCATTTTAATTAACCTTTATAACATAGTACACAACACTGAATGTCCCTGCATAGTACTGTTCTTCAGTCTTACTCCATTGTAGAGTGCTGTTTGGCTGTATGAAGAATGATGATGATGTTATGATGTTGGATGTCTATGTTAAACATGGTCAAAGGTCCAAAAGTTGAGGTGAATGTAGGTAGAAATGCTCCCTGCAAGTCAAAAACCAGAGCTTCAGTGTTTTTTGTTCTATGTTGCTAAGATGTCCTTGTGTTGTTTGCTTTGTCCATTCTCATATTTAACATCAGATTCCTGCTTAAAACGTGTGTGGGTGTGTTTGAAAAGTCGACATTTTGATTAAAGAACGAGAAAAAGTGGTTAAAAGCACTGTGCTTTAAAGCCAATCTGATATAGTGGCCAACTGTGTCAATACAATGTCTGGAAAAAAGCATTGTTCCCCACACACAATCATTGGAAAAGAAGTAGTGAATACATTTTTTGAGCATCAAAACTCAAACTCGAAATGACTTCACTATACTCCACTCTCCAAAATAATGTTTGGAAAAAAGAGCAACACTATTAAATGATTTTATCCCCGTTCAAGTGAGCGGAAAGCCTACCAGAAATTAACCGGTTTAGCCAGCATTAGTCTCAAGTGAGTATACCCAAAATGTAGGAAGTGTGAGCAACATCTGGGTATTTGTTTTATAGCGGGAAACTGATTTTTTTATTTGCTTCATGCACCATAAGCTTGAATATGGGAACCACCCTTGCACACAGTGTCCAGTTCTTCTTAATACATCCATGGAGCAGCTGGATATTAGCTGTGATGCTAACTTCCGGAAGCTAACAGAGTGAGGATTTGTGGGACACAAGAGGTTAAACAGCTTGTTTCAGACAGAGGCTGAACTGATGAGCTGTGTAAAGAGTCAGTATGGAGTATTTTTAACTGTTATTGTAATATAATAATTGCAATGTTAAGATATTCCAGTAGAGGCCCAGATAATATAATAGTTTTTGCAAGTTTAACTGGGAGAAAGCAACATCTGTAAATGAGAAGAGGTTTCACTCTGTTGGAATTGTGAGAACTGAAAAAACACAGTCCACCTTGACTGTACAGCAGTGTTTGAAGTATCTTTTTTTTTTTATTATTCCTTAACTGTTTGTGAGGCTCAACAAGTACAATAAATGTTGTTTGTTCCATCCATAAACACACATCATGAACTTTGCAGTGTCTCAGTGCAAAAACGATTAGAAAAATACAAAATAATCAGCATCATTCACTCATCACCAGTTTAAGCCAACAGTACTTTCCTTGACATCATCAGTAATTGATCTACTGTAGTAACCCTGTCTCAATAATAATGTGTTATGTTGTTGTTGTCTAGAAATCTTCATACCAGTCTAACCTGTGCGTGTGTGTGTGTGTGTGTGTGTGTGTGTGTGTGTGTGTGTGTGTGTGTGTGTGTGTTTCCCTTTCCTGCCCCGCCCCTGGCTGTGTATCTATTCGCAGGTAAGGCTGTGACAGTGTGGCCGAGGGTGTGAATCTGCCCACCACCACCGCCACCCACCATCACACCAAACAGCCACCCTCCATCACCCACCACCCTCCCCCCCCCCCCCCCCCCCCCATGGGTGACAGCTCAGGTGTCAAAGCCTGGTAATTGGTGGCGGCATAAGGTGTAAACAGGGTGACGGTGGCGGGGCTATAATCGCCCTGCTGCTGGTGGTGTGAGCGGAAGGAAGGGAGGAAGAGGAGGTGGAGGAAGAGGAGGATGAAGAGCTGCTGTGACAGGGTGTGAGGCCGTCACAAATTGAAGTGCGAGGAGACACACACACACACACACAGAACTACAGGTTAGTGATTAGTGTATGCATGCAAACACACACCTGCAGCTATGCATGGCAAAAAAAGACATTTATTTGTTCAAATGAACGTACACATTCAGCTCAATGTGTGTGTGTGTGTGTGTGTGTGTGTGTGTGTGTGTGTGTGTGTGTGTATGTGCGTGTGCGTCTGTGCATACTGAAATGCTTCAACACTCATACAATCATACAGGACACATTTACACAAAAAGTACATAAAATCTTTATGTCTAAAAACATCCATACAGTGTGTGGACACATAGCAAGTGCCTTAAAAGTGACAATGACACACACACACACACACACACACACACACACACACACACACACACACACACACACACACACACACACACGAACATGTACAGTGGGATTCTGAGAGGCTGCGAAGTACGTCAGGAAGTAGCAGAGCTTCTGTGAACCGTCTGCTTCCATTTAGATAACATTGGAAAAAGTGTGTGTGTGCAAATTTGTGTGTGTGTGTGTGCGCGTGTGCGTGCCTGTGTGTGTGAGAGACATTTTTCTCACCCAGAGCATAGATCCTCGGCCCTGCATTAGTGCCAAACCAAATTACCCTCCTGCCCGTCTGCTGCCCTCAACCCAAACCACACAGGCACACACACAGGCACACACACACACACACACACACACACACACACACACACACACACACACACACACACACACACACACACACACACTCAAGCACATGTATGGATTTGTGAGGAACGGAACACTGCTGCAAGTAACATTTTATATTGGATACACACACACACACACACACACAGCAGCCGTGACTATGACATAGTATGACAGGCAGCAGTAGCCCAGCCTGCCCTCTGTCCCCTCTAACCTTTCTACTTTTCCTCTCCATCTCTCTCAACACTTTCCGTGTTCTCTTTCTCTCTCTTAAGATTCATCTCCCTCCTTTTTATTCAACTCTGACCATTTTAGGGCTGTTAAAGGTTCTATATGTAAGAATTGTGAAGCAATTTACATGTATTCATCAGTTTCTTATTACCAATGATTGAAGGGATTGTAACATTCCTCCTTTTTATTTGACTTTGAAAATGTTGAGGCTGTTAAAGGTTGTATATGTAAGAATAGTAAAACTACCTAAACTGAGCCTTTCCCTAACTTTCTTGGTTATCTGTAACAGCTTGTGGATGTGAAAGAGAGATGCTTTGCTGAAGTATTGTACACACTCTTTCACAGTTAAGGGGTTAAAGGTGTTCCTATTATTTTGTCCACCCCAACAAACATAAATAAAGTAGGCAAAATATTAGTAACGCTCGATTCTTTATTCCTGAAACCTTACACTTTAATGTTAATGCAATGAAACCTTCTTGTTTTGATGGTCCAAACTGGAGTTGTCTAGTAGTTTCACCATAAAACGGCGATGTAATGCAAACAACGTTCAAGTTTTATTTATTAGTGTACCGTAGCATGGCTAAAAGATCACATCAAATCATCATTCAAAGAAGTTTAGTAGATGCAACCCCTCTGGCTCTCCGCGTGGATCACACTGCTTAGTTTGGTTGTAAGAGGCTCATATGAAAAGGTCAGGGACCAGTGTAGCACAGAGGGAGGGCTCTATGTGTTGAATAATACAGTAGATGATGTTATGGGGGCCACATGATGCAAACATGCTTCTGTGTTATTTTAGTTCTCTGGCAAAGAACAGGGATAGTCCATCTGGGTTAGCTGTAGAGTCACCCTGTACAATCCCAGTGAGGAGAACCCTATGGCTTTCTGTAAGGACAGGACAAGACACGAAGGGTTCACCAGAAGTGTCTTGACACGAAATGCCAGGGAAAAGGAGGAGGGAGAGAGAGAGAGAGAGAGAGAGAGAGAGAGAGATAGAGAGAGAGAGAGAGAGAGGACAGAATAACAGAACTGGGGCAGGGTAGGAAGAGAGGAAATAAACCAGAAAGATGTAGAGTAACAGGAGGAGGAAGTGAGTTGAAAGAAGAGCAGAGCAGGGAAATCAGAGAAAAAATGAGAAATTGAATAAGCGAGGAAAGAAAACCGAAGAAGGAAAAGTGAGATGAGATGGACAAAATAGGATGCTGAAAGAAGAGAAGGATTGTGAAGGTTTGTCTGGTGTTAAGTTTGAGGTGATGAATTTAAGTACAGAACGAACTGATCGGATTTAACACTGAGTGAGAAGATAATCACTTTTCCACGATTGCGAGCGATATCGGTTTAATAAAACTATACATTCTAATAGAGTACACAACACAATATAATACATTTAACTCATGCAATACTAAAATAATACAGTTTAATACAAGATCGAAAGATAAAATCTAATATAGTATGAAGAAATGATATGATAAGGTACATACAATATATTATGATTCCAGTGTGAGCGTTGACCTCTCATATCACACAAAGTAAAATAGTATACTACATAATACATTTTAATTACATAGTAATGTAATAATATTACATTAAGATGTGATGATACACTATGATATATGACACAATATACAATCATTAGTGCTGATAAGTACATTCACACCATTACTGTACTTGATTTTTTTTTTTTTTTTTACCATTTAAAGTACTTTAAAGGAGTATTTTTCATTTGATTCATTTGACCATCTTCAGCTACAGTATGTTGTAATGCTACTATCATGGTTATATCAGTAAAAATAGTAATAATACTACTATTATTTAAGCTCTGCAGCTCCCTGCAGCTTTACGGTGCTGTTGTTGGTTGACTCTCAGGGCTCTCATAGTGTCATTTTTGGCCACAGCAGGCAACTGTATTCAGAGAAAAAGCTCTAAAAAGCCACTGTACACTACCTGCTCAGCACCAAATAGCAAACAGACACATTTAGTGACTAGATGGTGAATTTAGTGGAGCGTTTAGCAGCTTACAGAGCCAGATATTTCCCCCAGGAGGTGGTGGAGACCAAAAACAGAGCTAAAAGAGAGTAAGAGTTAAGTTAAGAGTTTTTTAATTGAAAGACATTATAGATATTTTAAGGATTAATCCATTGTTGCAGCATGTATTTAGTTGATGAAATCAACTAAATCAACTATAACATGATTGGACAGTACTTCAGCAGAGAGCAAACAATAGGTTAAGAGTAAATGCCTGCAGACAGGGGCTTTTTTTTTTTTTTTTAGACCGCCTGTTTGGGAGTTTTAGACCAGAGCTGCGAGTCAACGCTGCCAGAAGTCAGTGGACTTGCAAACTTGCAGATTTCTGAAAAGAGTAAACCTGTAAACTGAGCTCTGAAAGAAACAGTCTGCAGTAGCCTACCAGTGCAAATGTTCATCTGCAGAAGTGTCAAAATGAAGATTTGCCCTTTCAAAACTCAAGTTTCAACATTTCAGAACTTCTTTTCCCAACACCAGTTTTTCAGATCACCATTTACAAGGTTTCAAACCCGGAGAACAAACTAATACACTGTGAGAACTGTGACACATTTGAGATTCTGACAGTGTGTTGACACTTTAAATAGAGATCTGCAGCTGTGAAGAAGAAAAAACTCAAATCCAAACTGTTTTCAGACATTTGATTTTTCTTTTTTTCAGCAAATCAAAACATTACGCCTTCAAAACTTGGTTCCAATCTTACAAAACCCTTTTTTGTTTTACTACGTTTAAACATTTGAAAAACTTCAACCTTTTAAAAAAACTTTTTTCCAGTTTCCAGTGACATGATTTTCATCCCATACACAGACCAGAAAGGAGTTTCAAGGTAAGGAAAATATCAAATAATATCAAACACTGTGTTGAGCCTCCATGAAAATAAGGCCTACTCTGTGTGTGTGTGTGTGTGTGTGTGTGTGTGTGTGTGTGTGTGTGTGTGTGTGTGTTTTGTGGGAGACAATCTTTATACTGTTCCCTCTGGCACTCCTCACTGGCCTGCAGGCATACACTCCCAAGTCTCACACATACATACATACACACTAACACACGCACACACACACACACACACACACACACACACACACACACACACACACACACACACACACACACACACACACACACATTTCAAAGTGCTGCTAAACTAGACAATTAGCACAAGAAGCTGAGGGATTTAGATACTTCCTGTCTTTCATTTCTTTTCATTGCGCGTTCATATTTTCCCTTTTTTTTCTTTTTTCTTTGTAATATCATAACTTTTAACATGTGTAACTCATATGAAGTCTGACTGCTACATTTTATTTTATTTTTGTATTTCAAATAATACCATACACTAGACATCAGTATAGCAATATCACAAATTAAAATTACTCCATAATCAGAGTCACCAAAATGTAAATGGCTCTTTAATATAGTGTTATAATGTATATTACAGTATACAGTATATTTGGATTGTTATTTCTAATGCAATAATGTAACCAGTATTTTAATGTTGCTGTTATAGATGGAAGTGTCAATCATGTTTCGAACAAACAGTTGCTAACAAGTAGTTGCTAACAGATTTGGAGTCGTGAATCTGCCTGATGACACCAGGCTGCTACAGAATAACCACACACACCTCTACACACATCACAGTGGTTGGTTATAAATCAATTCTACTATTTTATGAACTACACATCAGGTTAGCAGGAATCATCATAGCCTCTTTTCTAACTTTCTTTTTTAGCAAATGTAGCATCTTATGTTTTATACTGAAATAAACTGCAGTGCAAATACTGCTGTGTCACATTAATGACTAAACTGACCATTTACAAGATGAGATATATTAGAATTATCACTTTTAAACAGGCAATATGTTACAGTATGAGGACATTGGCAGGGTGTTTGGTAGTCCTGTCCGGTATTTTGCTAACCCCGGTTGCTTTTGGTTGGTCAGGTGAGACATTGCATGTGAAAACGTTGGTCTTAAGAACATAGCATTGAGCAGTAGTATTTTGGGGACAGGCAGAGACACATGTTCCAGTGCTTGAAGTCAGTCAGTGGTTTGAATTAGTTAAGATGGTTGAGTTGAGTCAAGTTGTATGTGCCTTGTCCTTTTTAGAATGAGTTGAAACATGGAATTGGTAGAACTGATTTAGTAGTATTGAAGCTTGTGGTAGGCATGTACTTTGATAGAAATGATAAAATCACTTTAGAAACCAGTATGTGTGATGTTAATAAACAGGGAAAGCAAAAATATATCATTTCTCTTAATCAAATACAAAATTCAATTGTTTACCATTATGGCAATTTTCACACCTTAATAGGGCAACGTATCCCAGGAGATGCCATCCATCCATCCATCCATCTTCTTTCCGCTTATCCGGGGTCGGGTCGCGGGGGCAGCAGCCTAAGCAGGGAAACCCAGACTTCCCTCTCCCCAGCCACTTCGTCCAGCTCTTCCCGGGGGATCCCGAGGCGTTCCCAGGCCAGCCGAGAGACATAGTCTCTCCAGCGTGTCCTGGGTCTTCCCCGGGGTCTCCTACCGGTGGGACGTGCCCTGAACACCTCACCCGGGAGGCGTCCGGGAGGCATCCTAACTAGATGCCCGAGCCACCTCATCTGGCTCTTCTCAACGCGGAGGAGCAGCGGGTCTACTCCGAGCTCCTCCCGGATGGCCGAGCTTCTCACCCTATCTCTAAGGGAGAGCCCAGCCACCCTACGGAGGAAGCTCATTTCGGCCGCTTGTACCCGCGATCTCGTTCTTTCGGTCACTACCCAAAGCTCATGACCATAGGTGAGGGTAGGAACGAAGATCGACTGGTAAATCGAGAGCTTCGCCTTTCGGCTCAGCTCTCTCTTCACCACGACGGATCTGTGCAGAGCCCGCATTACTGCAGACGCCGCACCGATCCGCCTGTCGATCTCCCGCTCCATCCTTCCCTCACTCGTGAACAAGATCCCGAGGTACTTGAACTCCTCCACTTGGGGCAGGATCTCATCCCCGACCCAAAGGGTGCACTCCACCCTTTTCCGGCTGAGGACCATGGACTCGGATTTGGAGGTGCTGATTCTCATCCCGGCCGCTTCACACTCGGCGGCGAACCGATCCAGTGAGAGTTGGAGGTCACGGTCTGATGAAGCCAACAGGACCACATCATCTGCAAAAAGCAGTGACCCAATCCTGAGGTCACCAAACCGGAACCCCTCAACGCCCTGGCTGCGCCTAGAAATCCTGTCCATAAAAATTATGAACAGGATCGGTGACAAAGGGCAGCCCTGGCGGAGTCCAACCCCCACCGGAAACGAGTCCGACTTACTACCAGCTATGCGGACCAAGCTCTGACACCGGTTGTACAGGGAACGGACGGCCTGTATCAGGGGGTCCGATACCCCGTACTCCCGGAGAACCCCCCACAGGACCCCCCGAGGGACACGGTCGAATGCCTTTTCCAAGTCCACAAAGCACATGTGGACTGGTTGGGCAAACTCCCATGCACCCTCAAGGATCCTGCAGAGGGTGTAGAGCTGGTCCACAGTTCCACGACCCGGACGAAAACCACATTGCTCCTCCTGAATCCGAGGTTCGACTATCCGACGGACCCTCCTCTCCAGTACCCCCGAATAGACCTTACCAGGGAGGCTGAGGAGTGTGATCCCCCTATAGTTGGAACACACCCTCCGGTCCCCCTTCTTAAAAAGAGGGACCACCACCCCAGTTTGCCAATCCAGAGGCACTGCCCCCGATGTCCACGCGATGTTGCAGAGTCGTGTCAACCATGACAGCCCCACAACATCCAGGGCCTTAAGGAACTCTGGGCGGATCTCATCCACCCCCGGGGCCTTGCCACCGAGGAGCTTCTTGACCACCTCGGCGACCTCAGCCCCAGAGATAGGAGAGCCCACACCCGGGTCCCCAGGCCCTGCTTCCTTACCGGAAGGCGTGTCGGTGGGATTGAGGAGGTCTTCGAAGTACTCCTTCCACCGATCCACGACGTCCCGAGTCGAGGTCAGCAGGGCACCGTCACCCCCATACACAGTATTGACGGTGCACTGCTTCCCCCTCCTGAGACGCCGGATGGTGGTCCAGAACCTCTTCGAAGCCGTCCGGAAGTCGTTCTCCATGGCCTCACCGAACTCCTCCCATGTCCGGGTTTTTGCCTCAGCGACCGCCGCAGCCGCCCCCCGCTTGGCCTGCCGGTACCTGCCTGCTGCCTCCGGAGTCCCACAGGCCAAAAAGGCCCTATAGGACTCCTTCTTCAGCGTGACGGCATCCCTCACCGCCGGTGTCCACCAGCGGGTTCGGGTATTGCCGCCACGACAGGCACCGACCACCTTGCGGCCACAAGACCGGTCGGCTGCCTTGACAATGGAGGCGCGGAACATGGCCCACTCGGACTCAATGTCCCTCGCCTCCCCTGGTACATGGTCAAAGTTCTCCCGGAGGTGGGAATTGAAGCTCTCTCTGACAGGAGACTCTGCCAGACGTTCCCAGCAGACCCTCACAATGCGTTTAGGTCTGCCAGGTCTGACCGGCATCCTCCCCCACCATCGGAGCCAACTCACCACCAGGTGGTGATCAGTTGACAGCTCCGCCCCTCTCTTTGCCCGAGTGTCCAAGACATGCGGCCGCAAGTCCGACGACACGACTACAAAGTCAATCATCGAACTGCGGCCTAGGGTGTCCTGGTGCCAAGTGCACATATGGACACCCTTATGCTTGAACATGGTGTTTGTTATGGACAATCTGTGACGAGCACAGAAGTCCAATAACAAAACACCGCTCGGGTTTAGATTGGGGGGGCCGTTCCTCCCAATCACACCCTTCCAGGTCTCACTGTCGCTGCCAACGTGAGCGTTGAAGTCCCCCAGCAGAATGATGGAATCCCCAGAGGGAGCACTTTCCAGCACCCCCTCCAAGGAGTCCAGAAAGGGTGGATACTCTGAACTGCTGTTTGGGCCATAGGCACAAACAACAGTCAGGATCCGTCCCCCCACCCGTAGGCGGAGGGAGGCTACCCTTTCATCCACTGGGGTAAACTCCAACATACAGGCGCCAAGCCGAGGGGCAATAAGTATTGCCACCCCTGCCCGGCGCCTTTCACCAATGGCAACTCCAGAGTGGACGAGAGTCCAACCCCTCTCGAGAAGACTGGTTCCAGAGCCCTTGCTATGCGTCGAGGTGAGGCCGACTATGTCTAGTTGGAACTTCTCAACCTCGCGCACCAGCTCAGGCTCCTTCCCCGCCAGAGAGGTGACATTCCACGTCCCTAGAGCTAGCTTCTGCAGCCGAGGATCGGACCGCCAAGGTCCCCGCCTTCGGCTGCTGCCCAGCTCACACTGCACCCGACCCCTTTGGCCCCTCCTACGGGTGGTGAGCCCACGGGAAGGGGGTCCCACGTTGCCTCTTCGGGCTGTGCCCGGCCGGGCCCCATGGGTGCAGGCCCGGCCACCAGGCGCTCGCCATCGAGCCCCCTCCCCAGGCCTGGCTCCAGGGGGGGGCCCCGGTGACCCGCGTCCGGGCAGGGGAAACGAGGTTCCATTTAAATTAATCATCATAAGGGGTGTTTGTGATGCATCTCATAAAATCTAAAATATACAGCATATTTTAAAAATGTTTGTGGAAGTGTTTTACTAAATTAAAATCTTCACACCTCATTTTCCACTCCTCACTGTTTAAGGGTCTAATATAATGCCCTCCAGTACACCCCCACCCACTACGACAAGTTTCTTCAATGTAGAATTGATGGCATAGCTGTTAGATTGGATTGTATTAGACTGTAAAGGTGTTCCTAATAAAGTGCTCTCTGGGTGTATTATCTAATGTTTTTTTCCTAGTTCCGGTTCTTTCGTCATGTACCCAGTAACCACAGAGCTAAGCAGCCATGTCTTTGGAAACTACACTCTGGCAACTCAGCAACTTCATAATGCGGTCCCTGGTGATCGGTCCCTGACATTTAGGCTGAATTAAAATTGTCAGCACCATCTGTAATGTTAACATGTTATAGTTGTGTGTAGATTGTGTGAAGGTTTTGTTCATCTGCACAGATTCCCAGAGCTGAAAATCATCTGGAATATGTCCTGATACCCACATAAAGAAGTACTTGGTGAGTTAAATCATAGAGTATATGAACCATAGACTAACTAAACAATCAAACATGTAGCTTCCATGCTCTCACCTACGAGGAAGTATACTCTACTGCACGGTACGTCTCGAATAACTGTAGGTGTGCTGAAATGTCAAGCTTGTGCAATTAGGTCTGTGCTGCTGTCAAGGTGCTCCTACCTCTTTGCAAATTGTTGTTCTTGTTTGCTGCCTACAGTTCAAACACGTCTTTGGAATATCTGCACTCCCATTTCTTACAGGTATATCAGCTGGGTAGCTTTACAGGATGTAAGTCTAGTAAGACCTGTTACTACTTGTGTCCGTTGTGTTGCATAGGTTGTGCTCAATTGCCAATGGCGACGGTGCGAGTCCAAATCGGACATGTTCTAGTCAGAGATGAAGCAATAAGTTGTTTCATTTAATAAGTTGATTGACCAAAGTAATTGGTAACTGTTTAGTTTATGTCGTGCAAGCAGGAATACGAAACATTTCTTGTTTACAAGTTCTTAAATGTAAACATTAGCTCCTTTTCTGTTTTTATATCATTGTAAATTCAACATCTTTGGATTTTGGACTGTCTCATTGGGCTTTGGGGAATTTCTTATGGCCACTTTTGCTATATTCTGACAATTTATTGACATTTGAGAAATCATATTGGAGTAAGTATTAGAGTAATTCATATTGAAAAAGGCAGCTACACTCCTTAATACTTTTTCTTCCATTTTGATGACATTAGTAAAACAAATGGAGGAAAAAAATGGTGTTTGGAATCTGTCATTAGACAGACCGATTCAGCAGAGCCGACCAATCCCTGAGTATGTTGGCTTCATAATGTAGAAGGTGGGTGTGGTGGTCTGATCTACAGCTACAGCCGAGACTTGAGCTTCCCCAAGACATGTTGGAATTTCTTTAAAACGTTGTTCTCCATCTCGTTGATGGAATTGAATAGGATGCTTTTCAAAAAGATGCAGATCCTAATACATGGATAATCTCACCTGTAATCAATGAGACTGTAAACCTTGGGTTAGATTTACTGAACAATTGTGAACTGAATATCTTTGGACTCTTCATTGTACCAAAAAAAGCAATTTCAACAGTTGTGACATTTATTTCCAGTTTCTCAGTTTTGAGCACAGCATCTGAACATCTTCAGATTTTTGGACCGCTCTCTGTCTGGACTTAAAGAAGATGTGTAAAGACAGAAGAGTGATGGATTTCTATCAGATTTGCCATCCCCCAACCAAGATTGCTAAATATTTGCATTTGTTTGTAATTTGTTAGCAGTTGTTGATATTTCTGTTATGAAGCTGCAAACTGAGCATTTTTGCACTTTTGACTGCTGACTAGACAAAAAATATATCTGAAAACACAACATTAATTTAAAAAAAAAAAAAAAGAAGCAGTTTCTAAATTGTTAGTATTCACTGATATTTCTGTTATGTAACTCATCTCTAAACACTAAAAAAAGTGACTTTTTAAAATGATTTTGGTCATCAATCAACCAACACTGCCAAACTCCATCCACATTATTAAATGTAAAAACTATATTCAAACATCAAAACCGCTCAATCAGGACATGTGAAGCCTGTAATTGTGCTGCATTCAAATTGAGATAATGTTCAAACTTGACACTTTTCAAGCATGTTTAACCCTTATTTACTCATGCATACGTTGAGCTATAAACTTCATTGAAACTTTGAAATGCCTCACATCTTTCACACATTAAAAATTATTATTCAACTTTCATATCCCATTAAAACCTTTTTAAAATATTCAACTTGTATGAACCTTAGTTATAATGGAAGTCTATTAGAAAAACACTCATCTTCAAATCATTCATACATTCACATAGATACTTCATTCACACTTTGAATAGACCATAATACCTGGGACTTTCTCACATTAATTCAACACTTTCATATCCTTTATAGTTTTTACACAATCACAATTCAAGTTTCATAAGATTTTTTTTCTCCGATTTTTACATTCGTGTGTATTGCGTGGGATATTCAGACCCAGAGTCATCAAATATTATCAATAATCTTCAACACATTATTATCTTACTCCCACAGCCTCCACTCAACAAGCACAATTTCTACACTGAAATGTAGAAAAATATGTCCTCTCTCATCCAATGTTACTTCCATTGAAATAGGACTCATGGTTTTTGAATAACTGGCCTAAAAAGCTGAGTGCTGTCTATCAGTCTCATAGACTCCCATGTTATCTGAGAGCTGAAGCTCCTTGTCAGACACAGAGATGATGGTGATATATATTTAATCATGGCTCCTTTATTTTAAGACATACAGACTTATATCATGCATCAGTCTTGCCAGTGAAGTCTCTGGTCACTTAAACTAAACATTTCTTTGCAATCTGACTTTAAGTTTTTGAGTGATAAGAAGTTGTTAGTGGTCTAATTTTGGTTAAGGGGCTGAAATATTCCAATGGATTATGAATGTTGGGGCTTTTTCACCCCTGCCACAGGGGCGTCTGTCTCTCGGTAGAAACTGACACACGTATGTCTAATTCAATGGTTAAATTATCAGTCTACACACAGTGCACACACACACACACTGTCATTTCTGATGTTCATAATAAAAGTCCAAGATGGTAGCTTTATCATAACACAAAAGTCAGGAAGACCCAGGGTTTGCTTGTGCACATAATAGAGCATGTAGCAGGTAAAAAGTCAAAACTTCCCAATAAGGACGAGTTTGTAGGTAAAAATAGTCTGTTTGCATAGATTAGACAGTGCTGCATAGATAAATGTGTGGTCCTGTATGAAGTTGTCCCTGACACCCAGAGGCCTCATCATCCACCATGATCCAGACTCTGATGCATCGACCCAAGCCCGAGTCTCGCATCAATAAATCCATCCCTCCTCCTCCGACTCCACTCCATTCTTCTTTTTTTTTCTCTCCCTCTCCTGTGACCGGGGAGGTGAGAGGTGTCCTGAAAAAGAAGAATGAACACAGCGACAGTCTATCACGGCAAGGTCGAACCGTGTCCAAAACTCTGGGACACGCGGACAAGGGGTTGTGAGGGATGTGGAGGGCGAGTGAAAAATGGAAAGAGATGTTAGGACAGAAATAAAGACAAAAAGGCAGAAATTCTGTCAGGATAGATAGATAGATAGATAGATAGATAGATAGATAGATAGATAGATAGATAGATAGATAGATAGATAGATAGATAGATAGATAGATAGATAGATAGATAGATAGATAACTTTGTACCTGACAGCAAGGCCATTTGTTTCAAACATTATAATTTTCCTTATTTAACAAACAAGAAAATGTGTAACAGTGTTGTGAGCCTGTTGGGAGATAGAAATCAAAGTTTTCAATTATCCAGTAAATATAGCAACTCTTTCAATAGATTGGAAAAATGAATGGAACTAAGAACTTTAGTACAGACATTAAATGAATTAGTGACTCTGCATCAGCAGACTGCTTATTTGCTTCCGACAGGCCCTGTCCTCAGCTTTTTTTTCCCCACAAATGGGGCATAGTTACCATGCCAAGGTGGGAGGATCTGAGGGGTATAGCGGTACTGTAAGGGGTGGGAAGTTCTATGACATATGTAGGGGTGAGACCATGGAGAGATTTATAAACAATTAGAATACTTTTGAAGGTTATCCTGTATTGAACGGGAGCAAGTGTAAGGATGCAAGGATGGGGGTGATGTGGTCTCATTTCTTGGACCTTGTTAATAACGAGGCAGCAGCATTTTTGGTTAGTTGTAAGTGGGAAATGGTCGTCTGTGAGGTTCCTTGGTAGACGGAGTTACAGTAGTCCAGCCTTGATGATATTAGTGCATGAATGACTCTTTCTAGGTCAAAATGAGAGGCAATACCTAATTTTGGAGATGGTTCCGAGTTGGAATAAGCAGGGCCTCACAAGGGAATTTATCTGTTTGTTGGCATCTAGAACTCAAAAATTAAATATAATACCCAGGTTCTTAGCATGTGGTCTGATGTAGGTGGAAAGGTAGTTGAGGTTCTGGGCAATAACAGTGGTATGATGTGGGGGGCCAAAGAGTATCATCTGCGTAACAGTGAAAAGAGATGTCATGAGTTTGGATGATCCTTCCCAATGGGAACATATATACACAAAAAAGAAGTGGACCTAATACTGAGCCCTGTGGAACCCCTCTTGAAATATTTAGGTAACATTTAGGTAACATTTAGGTATCTACAGCACAAAGGATGACAATTGCCACTCTTATTAGAGCTGTTTCTGTGCTGTGGTGATTGCACAACCTTGACTGGAATTGCTCTAAAATATTGTTTTGGTTTGAAACTGATAGAATATGAATAAAAACAACCCTTTCTAACACCTCAGATAAAAAAAGAACCCCTTAGAAAATTGGCCTAAAATGATTTGGAATGATGAACTATGGCATGTTTCAAACCAGACGGGACTGTGCCTGTGACTAGAGAACTGTTAAAAATCGTCAGTATGCTTGAACCAACTGGTGCAAATGTTTTAAGAGCTTTGGAATTACATCAAGTTAACAGTTAATGGGCTTCATGTCTGCAATAATGTGACCAAGCTGGGGTAAAGAGACAACACGCAAATTATTAAAAGCAGGAGGGTCCTCGAAAGCCTGTGAGAAATCTTTGATAGGATGTGAAATATTTGACCTAATGCTGTCAGTTTTGTTTAGAAAAAAGTCCTTTAACTGTGCATGGCTGATTTGGGAGGAATTTGTAGTGCAGGAAGCAGAGGGGTTAATTACAGAGTTTATGGTGCTAAACAGAATCCTCAAATTATGACTGCTCTTGGTGATAATATTTTAGAGGTATTATGCTTTGGCATCTTCTTTGGAACCACGGATGTCCCCCCTCCCCTGTCCCCCGCTGGCCCGCACTCACATTACCTGTACTCAAGCACGGTTGCCTCCGACACATTGCGCAAAAACATATAGACGGTTTACTCTCATAAAACATGCACAGGTGTGTGTTCGCGTGCTGTGCGCCGGTAAAACACAACACAGCCGATCAATTAACACAACGCACTATGATTAAAAAGTGCAAGCTTGTTCTTCTGAGTCATGCCTGTGTAGTATGCAGTACTAGATACTTGTGTAAAGCAGACGTCCTGATTCAACTCTTTACTCCAGTAAAAGTAAGACTTAGTTTAATGACTTAGAAGTCGCCAAATGACTTACTTTAACGAATTTCGTTAGTTTATATAATGCAGATTTGTAAAATATTACTTTTATGAGGGTCACAGTCACAGACAATAAACTTAGTATTTCATAATTGTGGTAGCAGCCGTGCAGCAGATGTAATGAAGTCCACGCAGCACGCTGGATGCAAACTAATATAGAGCCTATTCATTATAATGTCGATGGACATAAATTGAGTTCTTTCGCCTTAATAATGATACAATAATACACAAAAAATGTTCGGATTGGGAACCCATATATGCATAATGTATCCGCGTTGCATTTAGTGTTGCGTCAATTGACCAGGGCTCAGCTAGTGTTGCCTTTTAAAAATCGTCAATTTCCTGGGATTCCCTGGAAAAGAAGCCAATTTTCCAGGGAATCCCAGTTTAAAATTTCTTATTTTCGGGAAAAATATTAATCCCTAGTGCGCATGCGTGACCAAGTGTACCGTGCCTAAGCACACCTCTTCCAAGTGTACCGTACCAGGGAAGTGTACCGTACTCAAGCACGGTACACTTGCACTCACAGTAGCCAAATAATCCGGATTTTAGGGGGCAAACGTGCTTGGGCACGGTACGATTGCCTAGTGTGAGTACGCCCTTATGCTCTGCTTTCTGACATTTTTCTTCTAATAGAGTGCCAATTTTGGTAAGTGGTCACCTGCGGTATTACAGAAACATAATCCCCAAAACAGCCCAAAAAGCAATTTCCCCACAGACAACCATTATAAAAGAGTCATCTGTAAAACTGTTGGCAGGATACTTCCAACTGCAAATAGGGTCAACTATGACTGTTTCTGTTTTATAAGGTTTTATATTTGTAAAACTCTCATTGAACCTAGAGCCCATTTAATGAATTTTCAAAAAAAGTATTTTTTTTAACAGTGGATTTCCTTAAACTTGAACTATAATTAAACTGAAAAAATGAGAAATGAGATAATAATATTGAATAAATAATATAAATATATATTAGATCACAAACTTGAATAACTATGTTGTAGTGTATTGCCCCAACATACTGAAAACACCTGACATTTGAAAATGTGAAAAGTAATGCCATTCATTTCTGATTCTTGCAGAGCAAATGAAGAGAAATGCTGTACCCTCATCCTGAACTGGTCCTAAATCTATACTACAGCTGCAGTCACAAATTTGGTGACGAAGGAGAGATGATAAAATTTACTTCACGTGGACCCACACGGATCCGGAAACCATGAAACGGCCTTTAGTATAGGGCCTGTGAGGTATTACTCAGGGCAAACATGCCCATTCTATGCTCACTGGTGGACTATGAAGCTTTGTGTGTGCATGTGGGGTGCATTAACAATTGGATTTTTGTCAACTCTATTTTCTTATCAGGATTATAGCGGCTGGGCAGTAAGAGAAGAATACTGAGCATGGTTTTACTCATTTACCCCAAAATCCAACTGTAAAACTGTGGGAACAAAGTAGACTTATAGAAAAGTGAGATGGAAGACATGTCCCTTACATACTTGGCCTTCCTCGGTATGCCGTGGTTCTCTATCCTTCACTCCTTGAGACAGTTCAAAGGGGTCCTTTAGTGTTCTAAGGGTTCCTCAGCAGAATAAAGGAACAGTATTAATTCAATTTACATTTAAATCACTGGGACGATCCCAATAACAGCATGTTTTAAAGAGGACTCTTGTAATCAAAGGCTTCACTGGTGTCTCATCACATGTAGTACAGAGAGCTCAACACAAGTTCCAGACTGAATCAGAAATATTTGGGCAGAAAAACAATCGAATCGTGGTGCCTTCTGTCCGTCTTGTGCTTCTGTTTTAAATAATTTTTGGGTTTGATATAAAAAAAAAAACATTTACAACGACACTCTGTAGTTCATCATCTGCTGCATAAACGGCATCGTTCAAATCAAGACCCACACCTCGGAGATAAGAAATGAGAAATAGTGTCTTGCGAGACAACATGCAGAACACACTCTCACACACGCTCGCTGGGCATAAGGATGGGGGCTTAGCCAACTTCTGCGAGTCGTCCCGACTTAACTTGAGCTCCAGACCGGGTCTTAATATTCCGGCAGAGCAGCGGAGCCGTTCTTCTGCACGACCAATCCCATCGTCAAGTCAAATTTGCATTAGCAAATGGGAAAGCAGCGACGGCCTATTTGTTAATCTGATCTTTGTTTACCCAACACTCTTGTAATCCACTTTTAATTAAATAGCCGCCCAAATATGTGCGAGCAGCAGTTTGACTTTGTCTGTGCCCACATAGCCAGACTGACACAGACAGAGAGATAGAGAACGAAAAGGAAGGAAGAAGGAAGGAAAGAAAAAGAAAGAGACATTGGTTTTCTGTTGTTACACTCCCTGCTGAGCTGGCTTGAGAGATTCAGTTCTGCACACAGCACACAGCACACATCTCCTTTTCATGCAGAGAAACTTAAATTGCACTGTGCATTATTTTCTAAAGCGCATCCGATGATACGCACACAAACACACACTGTACCTATACACTATACATACACAACCCAGGGTTTATGCGGGTCACTTCTGGAGATGCAGCTTATCCCATTGTCTGGTCAAATATCTAATTCTAACCTCACAATAGATTTGTATATCCTATCTGTCATAAACCACACGCTGTGTAGTTTGAATAAATCAAATAACGCACACACATATACACACACACACAAGCAAAAAAACACTTTCAGAAAACACTCTCTGGCCCCTATCACCCAACAACCCACACACACACATGCACAGTACACAATATGGCTGCATAATGTCCTTTATCTATTTATAGTTAATGCCATCCTAGGCCTGATAATGCAAGCAGATACCTGGTAGGCAATTACATCTTCCCGATTCCCTCTGCAATAAAAATGCACTAGTAATAGAAAAAAAGGGGTAAATAACACAGCGGCGTGAATGAAGCCGGCCTGGCCTGCACTACACTTCCCCAATAAGTCAGCCTGCACTGACACAAGCCACATTGTCATTCATATGTGGCTCCTCCGCTGTTTTTACATGTGAAGGGAAGGCACTGGCAGGGACATTGTGTCTCTATCTGGGTATTAGAGGTGACATCACATTATCCTCATCCCCTAACACATATCTAAATAACTCTCTTCTGGGTTGTTTGTGTGCTCTTTTTCTTTCTTTGCAGGTTTGTATTCATGCAAGCCAGACTTGCACGTGTGAGTTAGAGAGAGAGAGAAAGAAGGTGCCATGCAGATTGTGTGAATATGTGCGCGTGTGTGTGTGTTTTGTGCTGTAATTCAACGCTAAAGAATCGGTAACATCAGACAAAAGCCACATTGCTTCTCCAAGTTGGACGGAGGTACATATCCATTAACTGGACTTTGTGCACATGTATCGGTTACAGCTACAGAATCAAAATGCGGGACGAGAAGCATCCGTGTAGCATTATTTAGCATCTATCTGGCACAACAGAGTCACGTCAAAGGAGGCAAACATTCTCTCTCTTTCAAAGATTATTTTTTTGGCATTTTTATATTTATTGGATACATAATCTGGATGCAGACAGGAACGTTGGGGGAAAGAGGGTTTTATGAATGGGTCATTTGTTAGTTGCTGCTATTAAGAAGATCATGATTCAAACCTTTTGAGACCACAAAGTTAGGAATTTGGTACGTTACCTCAAAATGACAAAAAAAAACCTGGAGCCAGAAAAAATCTTTAAATACTCATTTAATCTTAATTCTCGAGACTGGGGTCCCTGCAAAACTCAAAGGTCCCTGCAAACCATAAAGGTATACTTTACCTCTGTGGTTTGCAGGGACCTATGAGATAAACGTAATATCTCAGGTACTTTATTCTATCATTCCAATTTTTCACGACTTTGTCTATCAATTTGGTCCTAATGACTTCATATCATTGTTTTCTGCTTCTGTTTAAATTAGTGCTTGTTAACAAATACCAATGTATTGGAGTCACTGGGGACCCCAGTCAAAAGCAATTCTGTTCATGCAGTTTTAATAGATGGAACTATTTATTGAGTGGATGTTTGCCATGAGTCCTTATTTAAAGTATCACACACTATCAGTAAGGGGGGGGGGGGGGGGGGGGTAAGGGCACTCTGTCAGTCATTTTGAAGGAGACAGACACAGATTGCCTTATGCCGGTGGGATAAAAGTTGCAATTTGTATTAAAGAAAAGTATATATTTTAGTTGTATACATTATGCAAATGAACTTTCCTAAAATAAAAAATATTCTGTTCTTTTTCAGATGGCATTAATCACATAAATAATAGCGTTTTTAGAAGAAATAAGTTCACATTTTGCTATGATGGTTGTTTCTTACAGTAGTTTGTTCTAGTCAGTAGTCCTTGTATGTTAAATACCGTGTTGGTAGAATGACAGTTAAAGTGTTTAGCATGTTGTAGCCTTTTAAACCCATTAACCTTTTTTCACCACTTTTTGTTCCAGTTATATCTCAGCTGTCTATCATGTTATAATCAGGCTAAATCAGTTCTTCTTGTAAACGTATGTCTGTATTATATTTTTTCCACGTCTACTTAAATGTGTTTCGACAGCATAAAACAACATGATAATGGATTTTTCTATTAATGGATGTCATGTATGTGTCAAGTATAAACATACAGTCATATGATGTGTTCATTCTTAAAAACCAATAGTGCATATACAGTATGTTGATGATGTCTGACATGACACGGGTTCAGAGGAAGGAATGGAAGTAACGAATCGAGTCTTTCTTTTGCTGAGACCAATAAATAGTAATTGGAAATAACCTTATTTCCATTACAGCTGACCATGTTCCCAAAGCTTTCCATCATGGAAACTTTTAGGTATTAAATGCCAACTTCCAAAGTGGCAAATTTAAAATAATGCAAATTTCCTCCTACATGGCATCAAAAGGTCATCGAGCATTTCTTGTTATAGTTTGCAGTATGTACAACTTTAACTGTTGCTGTGACTTGGGGGGTATAACATGTGGTTTTATAACTGTGCGTTTGACAGTCATATATTTGTTCCCATATATTTTTGATTGTGTATTTTTTGCATGAATCTAAAGGCGGGGGTAATTTTAACCCTCCCCCAGACATTACTGCAGCCCGCAGTAAGTGCTTTAGCTCTGAAACACCTTCTATCCTCACTGTAAACAGAAACTGTAAGAAGTATTTAGCTTCGCCGGACCATGAATATTCATTGCTGGTTCATTTTTCTCATAACGCTGCAGTCATAAAGGAGGAGCGGGGCTTTAATACAGCCGTCGTTCCAGGGAGAGTATTAAGGAGAGATTTAATAGAGGCGTGAGTATGGACTGACTCATTATCTTTCTATTAGCTCTGTCGCTGCACGCTCTCTGCCAGCAGGGTTATACTGACTTCTATTAGGTTAGTGGTCAGATACACACACTCACACACACACATATTCACACAAAAAAAAAAGAAAAAGAAAAGAAAACCCTGCTAATATAGGCTAATATAGTAGCCAGTACTACCCGACAGCAATGGTTCAAGCAAATGAGTGTCCTTAGGATTTGATTTACAAGGCTGGTAAACCTGTTATCCTGTGAGTGTGTGTGTAATGTAGTGTGTTTTTGTGTTAAAGGCAAAGGCTGATATGTATAACTGGAAAAACCATTATCTCACACATATGAACTCACAATGATGATTTTTGCATTTACCTACTCTCTGACCAATAATCATGTATTATTTTGCCAGGAATACTATGAAGGATGGTTTAATCTTTCTGGTTTTACACTTTTTTTTTTTTTTAAAGCATTTTGGAGGCTGGTAAATACAACCCATACAATGCTTTAAAAAGTTTTTCTATATAAGTATATTCAGTCAGCAAGTGAAATATATAGTGTGGCTGCAGCTACTTCTGTTGCATAGTTTATCTATAGGGCTGTGACTAATAATTATCTTCCATTGTCGATTCATTTGTTGTCTATTTTCTCAATTAATTAATTAATTAGGTGTTTGGTCTACAAAATATCAACAACAAATAAGTAAATAAAACTGTATTTTTTCCATACATTAAGTTATTCTGGAAATAGGGTTAAAAATGTGATGTGTCAGATAATATACTTTAATCAGGCAAGTAGTATTCTATGGTCTATGGCCCATACAGCTCAAACATGATGTGTTCCTTCTGTCTGAAAACTGAGGAGGAGCAGAGGAGGCAGCAGGAGGCCAGAGTAGAAGGAGCAGGAAAGAGCAGTGCGACAAGGATGAAAAGGAGCGAGTGAGGTGGGAGCAGAGGAGGAGCATTGACGGAAGGACATGCAGGATCAGTAGGACAAAACAGGAGGACGGTTATAGTGTTTTTTGTAGTGTCTTGATTAAAGTAATTGGTTTAAGGTAGTATGATGGTATAATGCAGTGATGGAAGAAATATTCAGTATACTTAACTTGTAAAAACAATGTAAACACACTCCACTGCCAGTCAAAGTCATCTATGAAAGATTTTACTTAAGTGAAAATACGTAAGTATTAGCAACAAGTGGTACTTTAAGTATTAAAGTAAAAGGACCCGTTATACTATGTATCATAATGAGATTATTAATACTGAAGCATCAGTGTGTAAGCAGCATTTTACTGTTATAGCTGCTGGAGGTGGGGTTAGCTTGTTCAGTCCAGTGGTTCCCAACCTAAAGCCAAGAACATTGAAAACCACAGATTTAATGTTTAACACGGTGCTGTGACTTTCCACCACTAGTACAATGCCATAAGTACATTTCCCAAATGCGATCTCCATCACAAATAAGCTTTGTATTACTGTGAGCTGACCAGAGAAAAGTAGAATATAACCTCCTACCGACAGCAAACATTTTGAATTAAGATCTTCAAATGTAAAAAACACCTTTGCTATCCTCAATTTCAACTGCACAGACACCACCTGTCAGTGGTAGGAGCCAAAGGCAGCTAAGAGGACACGCTCTGTGGAGGATCTGTTCCCCCAGAAGACCTATAACCCTTTGACAAAAGAGCCACCCACTGACGATCACAACTGGCTGAGAGACAGACTCAGGGGCAGGTTCTCAGGAATGTCTTGGCTTCTCTCAGCTGAGTCAGAAGAGAAAAAAATACACCTTGGCAACGCTTTCGGTTCCTAAAATTGTGGAATCTGCGGCTATCCTGGCCAGCATGGTCTTGACAGAGGAGCAACAGAGGGCCATTCAGGTTTTCACAACTGGCCAACGCACCAACCTAAACTGGCATTTGGAGATGGAGGCTAACCGCCAGCAACTTGTCAACCTGTCCAAAGCACAGGATGGTGTTTTGTCTGTACAGTGGGGGAGGGCATCACAGCTTTCACCACTGAAACACAGATGCCAGTCCAGAAGTCAGACTTCTGCAATCTGAATCAACATGGTTGGGAGCATCTCAAGATGGTCTGCTGGGGTCTTCCAAGATGCTGTAGGTAGTGTCCCTGTGGCACCAGGGATCTGACAATTACTGAAGCATTGCAAAGCCAGGGCTTCTGTCAGTAAGGAAAGGGGTAGTTATGAGCACCATCATTACTGGCACCAAGTAGCTTCACCTCACTGCAAGACAGACCTGCTACTTTGTGATCTGGACTACAAAAGAGAGCCATTATCCCCATGGCCAGAGATAACAATTGGCAGTCAGATGTGTTTGGCTCTGGAGGATCTTTTAAAAGCCCGCATGCTGAAGCTGGCACTGCAGTGAACTTGTTCTGTAAATAGATTTTCATGTATTTTTGTAACAGTCCTGTTAATCATAACCAGTTCTTCGAGGGGGAAGCAAAGGATCAACGTTCTCCATCCACTTCCTGCCAGTACCTTTGTGTAGGAAAGCTAATGATCCCAAAGCTATCAAATAACTAAATTCAATATAACATAGGCTCAAACAAGGTAGGCTGTGCCAGTGTTTCTTCTTAGCTCTTAGGTCCGAGAGAGGGAGGCAAGGGTAGACAACACAGTCAGGACAGGTGTGTAACATTGCCAAAAAGTGTGACAAGAGTACTGACCTTCAAAGTGACTTAGTAGGAGGAAGAAAGCACAGTGTTGCTGGCTGGAATGCACTATTATGCTGCCATTTCTTTTATGAGAGGACTTTGGAGGTTCACTAGTGCACAGCATACCCTGAACCCGGTATGAACCTCATCTGCAAGGTTCCGCGGATAAGATGGGGTGAGTTTCAGAAGTTTATGAACTCTTTCATTGGTTTGCCCTCTCAACATGTATCCTATTCTGTGCAATCAGCTTTTAGCATGTGTTTCACTGTTGGCCCCGATTGAGGACTTGTGCAATGTTTACTGTGACTCCTTCAGGATATATATCCTGGATCAGGAATCATTTGTCAGCCAAAATCAGGTCTCCGGGCTTGAAATGGTCCAGAATGTCAGAATCCAGTTCTATTTCCTTATATGATCCTGGTTAAAGTTTGCTGCAGTAGGTGATCGCAGCACCCCAAGGAGTAGTTTAAAGGAGTGCATGCCCCGGTATGCAGAGTAGATCTCTTTGTAGGTATCCATTTGCTTTGGGATTGTGATTTTGATGTAAGTGCAATCGAATACCACTCTGCAATTTCGGGAGGTGCAGAAATGAAGAAGGCAAGCTGGGGTTTTTTTTTGCTCTTGGCTGGGTACAGTGCTCATTATGTCCTTAAAAAGAAGTCTTTATGAATGTTATTGACACATTCCTGACAGTGCTTATACTGCAGTGGAACAGTGTAGCCAAGTGCAGGTGTGTGTAGTTATGACAGAGTTTCACGGGGGTCATAAAAATTTGGTCTTTAAGTGTGAGTTCTTTGGGGTTAACCAGCTTGGTATATAATGGAACCCTTTAAAACAAGCACCATATTTATATACAGCACTAAAGGTATATTTATCTGGCAATCCCATCTCCATCTGAAGAACACTTTGACTCAGCTGAGAGGCAGAATACCTGTTATGACTGTAACTCTGCTTATCCTCAGAGACCTCGACTCTGCTGTGGAATGCTCTGCAGGATCTCAAACGAAATCATATTTTGTCTTTGACACTGCAGCTCGTCTTCAACCACTTGATTCTTCCTCTACATTGTTGGTAAGTAGTGGATCTATTGGACATCTTTCTTCCCTTATCAGTCATACTTTACATACTTTTAATGAATTAATGCAGATTAGATCCATTAGAACAAATAAGAGATATATGAACTTGATCTATTTGTAGTATTAAATAACTTTAAAAACTCATTATGCCTCTCTAATGTCAATTAGCAGCAATCTATTTATTCTCACAAAACAGTCAAATTAAATTGGTTGGTTCAACTCACAAAATTACTGTCTACAGCACATTTTATTAAAGTAGCCCTGCTCTTAAAGCTCTGATATACATTAATTATATATACAGTAAGTTCATACAGTAAGTCCACACACTTTCATACCACTATACATAGATATATGGGTCAATGACGTATAAGGATTTAGAACAACTCAATTGTAGAATAATAAAAAACAAGCATATCTAATGCAGTAGTTCAAACATTCAGAATGTTGTGTAACTGAAGATCCATATTATACATTTGAAATTAAGTGATTTTAGTGGGTTTTTCAAGATTAATTGGCACTGGCCTTAAAAAGAGTCATGTGGTGCGACCATGATTCATCTTGAAATAAATCAATTTACTTAACACGCTTCACATCTTTTTTTACAAGTTTTCAGTAATATAAAGTGTTTGGAAACAAAGTATTTTAATTTTTTTTTAAATCTTTGTAAATGATGATCTTTTATTTAGAAAAGATATTTCAAGATGAATCATGGTCGCACCAAATGACTTTTTTTTCAGGCCAGTGCCAATTAATCTTGAAAAACCCCCACTAAAATCACTTTCAAATTGTAATATGAATTGTCAGGTACACAACATTCTGAATGTTTGAACTACTGCATTAGATATGCTTGTTTTTTTATTCTAAAATTGAGTTGTTGAAAATCCTTATACGTCATTGACCCATATATCATTAAAAGAAAGCCGCTGGCCTGTAAAACGTGGGTACAATGCACTGAAAGTAGCTTACTTTCCACTCAGAGAAAAGTTGTGAGATGCTGCATTTACATACAGTTCTCTTTCAAACCTGGAAATATGGCTTTGCTGTCAGAGAGAGGGTAGTAGCAGACTGTGGTGGGGGCTGAAATCTTATGGCATGTAACAGTGACCACTAAAAACCAAAAGAGCCGACAATAAAGGTGTAATCTGTATTGTTATTTGAGTTAAACCTAACTATTTCCTTCTGTCTTTATAACCTCATTATGATATGTTTGAGTCCTGTACTCAACTTTATTCCTTACTTTATTTCGGACTTAACTGTAATCTCTCATTTAATCATTTTTGTCCACTTTTTTTTAGATTTAAAGTAATTTCAGTTTAGCCCTTCACTTCTGACACGGGGTTTACATGTAAAACACCTCTATGTTTTACACAGTCCTCCTCACTGTACAATACTATTGAGCCTTCCATGGCAAGACGAGCAATGCCCCAATGCAGATACATTACCAAGCACTTAGATCTTAAAGCTTACACAGTAAATTCCCTCTTATAGATCCCAACTGCAGTTCTATCGCTGCCCTAATTGAATCATAAATACATGTATATGTATATTACCCATTAATAAATAAAGACACCATTTTTTATTAATGAAGTGGAAAATGCGGTATAGTGAAACATCAATCATTTAGAATAAAAACCGTGCGTATTAGTGGGGCGGGTGATATGGTGCAGGGGGATAAAATTAGACCCGTTAAATAGGGAGCACAGTGTGCATTAGTGTGAGTTTTTACATAAGCAATTATGGAAGCCTTCAATGTTAATTTATGTGTGATCAGTGAACAAGAGGGGGGGTTGGTGAGGTGGGGAGGGGGGGGGGGGGGTCATGTAAGCGGGCGAGATAAATAGATGGAAATGGGAGAAAAGAGAGGGGGAAAAAAGGGACAGTGGATTGAGAGATAAAAAAGAGAGGTGAGGAGATGGGGAGAGAAGTGGCGCAGGGCGGAAGGGATGCATTAGTGAGGAGAGAGAGACGTGGGAAGATTGTGTGAACAACAGGCATATTAATGAGGCAATATGAATCACACTGATTACAGCAACAATTAAGGACCGGTGGTCTTGCAAGCATGTGGCAGAAGGAGGGATGAAGAAAGAGGGCAAAGTGGGAGAGGAGATTGTCAGAAGTGGGACTGTGTGTGTTATTGAACAGGAAACCGGTGTGTTTTAAAAAAAAAAACAACCTCTATTTCACCTCTCTATCTTCACTGCTCAGCAAATCTGTCAGGATGAGGGAAAATGATTAAAGTGGGAAAAAGTCGCCCCTTGCTTCTCTTAAAAAAAAGTTGTATTTACCTTTTATGAAATGAAAATAGTTGAAAAGTCAAGGAGGTAGCGAGACAAGGTAATTACTGTCCATTTAAAGTCACAGTGAAATGAAAATTAGTGTCTTAACTTCTGTTCTGTGATGTATTTCCCAGTGTAACAGAATATGTGTGGTGGTTTACAGTTACAAGAGGGATTTAAATCAAATCCTTCACTTTTGGTTGAACCATTGTACTGAATATAGTTAAATACAGAGCTGCAGAGAGAAAATAACATATAACATTTTGGGCCAGTCCAACAGCTTCTTAACAATTCTCCGGTTTAGTGCAATAATTAAAAGTAAAAGGGGGAAGTTATGCTTACTATCCAAACAATCACAGAAATGACAAATTTTAAAATAAAAGTTTCTCTTCTCTGTAGTTCTACCATTAAATAAGCAGCTCTGTGTCACATCTCAGCCTTTTCAGCCGTCCCAGATGGCGTCCAAAAAAGCAACATCGGATCGGTCGTCACTGTGTTTTTGAGCAGGTGTTGTCTGCCTCATGTTTTGGTATTTTCATTTAGATATGATCACCAGGGGCACAAAGATAACACAGTAGAATGTATCTTTATTTATTTCCTTTATTTTTGTTAAAAAGCTGCTAATCTTTATATTTTCATAATAAAAAAACACTCAAAGTATATGAAACATTTTAGGATAAAAAGCAGTGTTCTGTGTGGAGAAAGGGCAGAGTGACCGAGGATGAATGAATGAATGTATAAAGAGATCAAAGCTCGTTTAGATCCAATGTTCTTCTTTGTAACATGGACAGGAAATGTCATTGTGTGTGTGTGTGTGTGTGTGTGTGTGTGTGTGTGTGTGTGTGTGTGTGTGTGTGTGTGTGTGTGTGTGTGTGTGTGTGTGTGTGTGTGTGTGTGACCTGCAGATGTTCTTCAGCTATACACTGGTCAAGCCCTTATTTAAAGGGTCAGCTGCAGTCCGGGCCACTCTCTTCCTGTCTGTACACACACACACACACACACACACACACACACACACACACACACACACACACACACACACACACACACACACACACACACACACACACACACACAGTTAGATAAAAAGAGAAAGTGTAAGTGTGTGTGTGTGTGTGTGGTTGCCACTGTGTGCATGTGTTTGTATCACTGAAGATGTTTACATGTGTAAATTTGCCTGCCTGCCTTTGTGTGTGTGTGTGTGTGTGTGTGTGTGTGTGTGTGTGTGTGTGTGTGTGTGTGTGTGTGTGTGTGTGTGTGTGTTTGTGTAGCCTCTGAGCAGGATGTGTGCAGTAATCTAATTAGGCAGTAACTTGGCTTGCCATGACCTTACTAACCATAGCGAGACCCTGCCTGGCCCCCGATCACACAGAGGGTCCCCTGTCTGGACGAAAACACTAACTTACACACACACACACTCACACACAGACACACACATGCACACAAACAGGCAGACAGAAAGAGATAGAGAGATACAGTGATAAGATTTACACACACACACACACACACACACACACACACACACACACACACACTCACACACAGACACACACATGCACACAAACAGGCAGACAGAAAGAGATAGAGAGATACAGTGATAAGATTTACACACACACACACACACACACAGACACACACACACACACACACACACACACACACACACACACACACACACACACACAAAGATGGACAGGCAATAAATAGTGAGTGATTCAGACAGAATAGCGTCAATTATAGGAATTGCACACAACATGACCTTACATGGAGCAGTTCAGTTTATATGTCAGCATTAAATTAAAAACCATTTACATCATTTACATTGTGTTTACATGTTGTTATTGTGTCAATGTATATAAGACAGATGCAGTACCAGTCAAAAGTTTGGACACACTTTATCTAAGTGTTATTTAAACAAGGCTATGGATCAGATTTAGTAAGTAAATTGTTTGTTTTTTTAATAATGTTACATGATTTTTCATTAAGTTTTTTCCAAAATGCCAATCAGCAGTTTTCAGCAAGATTAAATGATTTGTCTGTGCCTTCTAAAATTGTTACAAATCACTATTGAAAACTAAAGCTGTATTATGATGTGAAAATATGATGGTTAAGGTCCAGTTAGACATACACTTGGCTAGGTTTAGAGAAAAAAAAAGATGATGGGCGCTGATGGGGATGACGCTTTTCTGGATTTCCATGGGCATAAGTTGCGGATAGTTCATGGTACTTTTTCTGGTATCACCAAAGGAAGCCAATAATAACAGGTGACGTGAAAATAATGCAGACCAATGATTGGTCAGAGGGAATATTCACTTGAATCATCACTTTCAAGACATGGGACGTCCGGCAAATACAACCACCAACCACAGTTTCTTTTGTATTCACTGGACTACTCAATTCACTAAAATGTGTTTTTTTTTCAGTAGTCTTTTGTCTTCCTAGCTTCAGCCTCTTTTGAAATGAAATTTGTCTCCTTGCTGTGACAAACAGCCACATACCTAGAATCAAGAACACCCCCTGTGTGTGTGTGTGTGTGTGTGTGTGTGTGTGTGTGTGTGTGTGTGTGTGTGTGTGTGTGTGTGTGTGTGTGTGTGTGTGTGTGTGTGTGTGGCGTTAAAGAAGATGTCACATTGAGGGGTACTGTTGGAAAATGAAATACAGAAAAGTGCCTGATACCAAGAGTCAGGCTGAGTCAGTACCATGGTAGTGCAAAAGCAGCTAAAGTAGTCTACAGCTGAGGCTGATGGGAATGTCATTAGTCGTCTTTTTTTCATCTCTTTTTTTATTACCTTTAAACACTAATGGAACATTTGGAATATTAAGAAAACCTCAAAGGTTAATGATTTTGCCATGTCATGCAGGTGAGAATTCATGCCTGTCATTTAGTTTAAACTGTGTGTGTGTGTGTGTGTGTGTGTGTGTGTGTGTGTGTGTGTGTGTGTGTGTGTGTGTGTGTGTGTGTGTGTGTGTGTGTGTGTGTGTGTGTGTGTGTGTGTGTGTGTGTGTGTGTGTTCTTTGTGTCTCCAGGGCAGAGGAAGTAAGGGACACAGCTGTCTAAAATCACCATTGGGACAGAGAATAACCTGAGGTCTGCCTGGCCTTCAAACACACACACATACACACACACACACACTTAGCTCATGGAAGAAGCGTGGTGTACAGTAAAGCCTTGGGGTCAGAACTCACTGGCCTTAAATTACATTTCTCAACATGACAGAAACAGAAGTAGAGTGGAATTATTGTTTCACTTTGGATTTGGCCTGTGTGTTAAGGTGCCCTGTGGCACTACACTACTACTTTGCTATGTTCTCTTTCCATCACACAGACACACACACACACATATACACTGCCAAAAAATACCCAGCTCAAAAAACATTTCATCACAAGTCTGAAAAATGGTTTTACTTTTCTCATTTTTTATCCGTACACGCAGTGACGTAGCATTATCTGAGAAAACATGCTCACATGGCTACTAATGTAAAATATATTTATATGGGAAATACACTATATGGAAATGTAACCAATTATTATTATGTAAGCTTGTTTAACATACACCGTTAAAAGCAGTGTATGTTAGGTGTTAGTGCAACTTAATCTAAGCAGTGTTTGAAACTCAGCTAAAACAATGGTGGAGTTGGTACATGAAGGATTATTCTAGATTGTTGAGTATGAGTGTTTATAGTTGTTTATGTTCCAACATTGTGTTATAATTGCAACACAATTATAACACAAGATGGCAAGATGAGCAATTCAAAAATATCTTTAAAAATAGTAAGAAAAAATAAGACTGAATGCTCCTGAAAATGTCAAATGGTGTAACCACAAAATAATGATACATATTCAATATAGTATAAGTACATTTAAATGCACTGTAGGATACCTATGCATACTCTCGGGCCTTTATTAGGTACAACTGTCTAATCTAATGTAGTTCAATACAAGAGCTCTGCTTAAAATGCTTACATTTATGAAGTTTATACATTTTCAGTTTTTGTTAACATTTTCAAAAAAGTGATAATTATGTTTTTTATGTTTATTATTGAGGTCATAGTGGGTGATGATGGTGTTTTAGGGTGCATTATATTGAATGGTGTTCCTAATATTTTGTCCACTCCATTAACATACATGAGAGGGGCAAAATATTAGAAACACCGGTCAATATAATGCACCCCCAGTACAAGGTTATACAGATGTGTTTATTATGTTCTCATTCCCAATTTCAAATATTCTACTATATTAAGCATGAATTAAATAACTGAATGAATGATGAAAACATAAATTCATGTTCAACAAATTAATGATTCTCATTAATTTACTATTCCCTGTAGTGCATTATAGAAGTGTAATTTTAACTGACAGTTCATAATGTAAAGAAACCCACCTTTTATAGTAATATACTGATTATTAATTGCTATGTTACTGTGCCATTTTCTTCTAGTGTTCTGAGTTTCTTACTTGGGTAGTTTTCATTACAGTGTCCTCAAGGCTTATGGCTCCAAATATATTTTTACAGCCATCTGCGCCAGTTGGCTATTCTTAATCGCTGCGCTGTGTGTGTGCGTGTATGTTTGTGTCTGCGTGTGTATGTGTGATTTTACCAACCCCACTACATACTGCAGTGGATAAAGAGAGTCATCAGCAACACTTGGCTCAGGCACTGTGCCTCTGTGGTATACGCTGTGATGCCAACATAAATGGCAATGGAAGAGTCTAAATGTCACTCACAGACAGGCACACGCAGACACACATGCAGAGTTTTGAGGGATAAGTCTTAATGCAGTAGCATGGGCTCCTTGGCACAGACTGCTAGCCAGACTGGTATGTGGTCTGGGGTAAGTGGGGAGGCGTTGGCTGGGCTGACACACTACCAGACGTGACATACTGCACTCTATTCTCTCCTTTTCTGACTGTTGTTCTGTCTCTTAGTAATAATAATCGTGAGTGATGAGTACAAACAGATATAAAAAGAAGAAATGACATCAGAAAGATTGAATAAACTGCAAAAAAAGTAATCACTGGAATTTTAGGTTAAGAAATCTTAATGTAATCGATTGGAATCAACAGACAAAAAAGGGTATAGTTACTGTTAACAGTGACAGATTATGGATAGAGTCTAACATAGAGGGCAACATAAAGCGGCAGTGCATTTTGACTGTGGCTTGTATGTTACCATAAAGAAAGTGCTCATTTTCATATTTCATATTGTATTGTATCATACTGTAATTTCTACCAGATTTCCTTGAACACCAATTTGGGTCAGGCTTTTATTTTGTTAAAGATTCCCCCCCCCCCCCCCCCCCCCCCCCCCCGAAACCCAGACATCTTTTAAGACAGAAAATACTTCAGAAATCCATCATCTATGAATATGCAAATATTTTTAATTTCACATGTGTAACTGCTAGACGCAAGATGTCTCCGTGTATGTTCACTGCAGGCTTCAAGTTTCCACATTACACTTATGTAAGTTGCGTGCTGGACCTCGATTGGCTTCAAACTAGTTGTGATGTCACAAATTATGTTCGTGGGTATTGACCTTAAACTCAGATTTAAGGTGAGGATAGAGAATCATTCCTTTTTCAGTAGATGAATGTGAAAACAAACCCTGCACATATGGAGTGAAGAGGGATCTATAGTTTATTATGATACCAGTATCAATCCAAGTACCCTTAAAGTGATACTGATAAGCAATTGAGTACTTGATTCGATACCCATCATGGGAATAGAAGCATTTAATTGCGTAAAATGCCACCACAGACAGGCTGTAGCTGATGTGGCAGTGGGCCAATCACATGTCGCATTGAATCAAAGAACGCTTGTGTTGATTGGTTGTGAGCAAGTCCATACAAATAGTCATATTTTCTATCTCTGGGTGCAAAAAGATCCTAGATACCAGTTTGTTCCAAGATGTTCTCCCATTCGTTCCAATAGAAGTTGCACAAGTGCACATGCGTCAAATTCTGATAATACCAAGAGTCATGTTGGGGTGTTTGAATACATTTTTCTGAGTGTCACTTTTGATCAACTTCACTTGCTCAGCACTGTTCCTGGAGACCTTTGTTACCCCAAAATCTTTCCTTGTTGAGCTCACATGCTCCACATTTGAGCAACAAGTCTTCATACCTAAACAGCAAATGGGTCATTTTCAGTGCAGTACTAAATCAAACGGGTACCCCTTTAAATATCAAATTAACTGAAATACTAGGGCTGTTGGACATCAACACAGATCACAGCAGCGAGAACAGAGAGAACAGACTCTTGGTGTTTGAAAGGAAGAGAGGCTGTGATGGCCAATTTGGAGAATATAACAGAGAATAAATATAAGATAATATAAATAATATACTAGCACTACCACATGGCCAACACTGAGCCTGCTCTATTCAGCTGGAACAAAGTGACATAAACATTCAGGGGTCCAATTAATGTTGATCTGTGAGCCTGTCTCTATGATTGGCTCCCCTGCTGTCCCCCCTGATCACCCCCTTCTCTCAGATGAATTAGTTATATTAGAGGGATATAGTGTTTGGCATAAGGTGATAATGTGATGCATGTGCCAGTTTAGCCAAGGTCCTTTCTGCCTCTCCATTCAAGCCCAGCCTGGCAGGCCATGCAAGATGCCAGGCTCAGCCAGCCTGGCATCACTCCCAGCTTGGCCAGTGGATGACAGGGGGCTACTGGGGATGACTGGAGACAGTTAGAGAGGGAGAGAGAGGAGAGCTAAAAATGTGTAGAGTGGCAAGAGAAAGATGGAAGAGGAAGCCAGGGACCGAGCTAAAAAGAGGGGACGAAAGAAAGACAGAAGGTACTTGAGGAAACTCTTGATCAAATTAAAGTACCAATGTAAGGACAAAATGAAGCAAATAATAGTAGAAGTTAGGAACTGGAGGTTTGGTCAGCAGTGTGATGTCTTTTTTGAGGTTTTGATCATCATCTTGTTCAAATGGAGACTGTCCTCACCAAAGAAACCTTTTCTTCTGATGTCTTTAACAACTTAGTGCCATAAAACATGGAGGGATTGTGGAGGTGGACATGTCAACATACACTGCAATCTTTCTCCAACCTAAACAGAGTAGGTTAACAAATCTAAGCCATGTGCAGACAGTCATGGCCACCAGACAATGAATCCTAACAATTTTGGTTATTCCCTGAATTTAGCTCTTGCTCCATTGCGAGGGTTGACTTTTGTTGTTTTAAGTGAAATGTTAAAAACTGTTGGATAGATTGCCATGGAAATGTGTTCAAATGTGGTATGCCCCATACTTACGTTTGTGGCCAAAACCCTGCAGACCTAATCAAGCCTTACCTTTACTTTGCATTGATATTGAGTTTGACTTTTGTTGTTTTAAGTAAGAAAATATGTTAAAAACTGTTGGATAGTTTGCTGTGAAATTTGGTACAAATTTACAAATGGCCAGTTCTTAAATTTATAGCCAAAAACCTGCAAACCTAACTAAGACATATCTTTACTTTGTGTTTAATGCTATTTGGTGAATATTAGAATGTTAAACTAATAACACAGAGAACATGGTAAACATTATCCCTGCCAAACACCTGCGAGCAACTTAGCATGCAAATATTAGCATTTAGCTCAAATACAGCCTTAGGCCTAAAGGGCTGTTAGCATGGCTGTAGAAATGTATGCTGTCTTAAATCACACTTCCAATAGTACACTTGTGTACACTACAGTATGTACTTGTGCAGTACGCACATTTCAACAGATTAGTGTTGTCTCAAATCAAACACTGCTGTTGTGCACTTACAGGAAATAACGATTAGTTAGTTAGCCAAGCTAGCATTAGCAAGCTAGTGTTAGGATTCACATTATTGTTCGCGGTACCAAATTAGTCAAACCACAAACTAGAACTAAATAGATAAATAACACAGGGGACAGCTGTTGATGTACTGCAGCCTATACATAACTTATTTTGTGAGTTTCTGAGGCATTGTGTTTGCTAATTATTTCCAAAAAGATGAAGCAAGTATTGTTTCCATGGTATTTTAACTGATTCTATTCAGTATAGAGTGTAGGGGAAAGTTACTTCACAGAGACAGATTGCTCATTTAAATTTACTGAGTCAATCAAGACATGAAAATTGTTGTTTTGTTACAAAACAGGGGGATATAACATGTTTCAGCTTGCCTACATACTGCATTTCACTCTACACCAAAAAACTTAAAACAGTCCAGTGTGTGAGCGGTTTTAGCTTAGACATTTTATTTGGAGCCCTGGGCCATTTCTGTCGCTGGGGACAAATGTTCTCTCACTGTCACTGTTCAAACCTCTTAAAGTGCTGCCATATGTACACTGCCATTGTTGAGAAATCAGAGTTATTTGGCCATTTGTGTTGGAGGGCATAATATTTCAGCACGCAGGACTGGGAAAAAGGGGGGGCTAACATGTTCTGACACCAGGGAGGCAATGGGTTAGAAGTTACCCTGCTGTCAAGGAGGGCTTTGGACCCCGTGGCGCAGGGAGGTATTAATGCCATCGCCTTCAACTTTCACCTCTCGCCTGACTAGCTGTGAGGATCTCTGCCACAACAAGACGGCTGGCTTGAAACCAAGCCAGGAATATGAATGTTTTCCCCATACTTAAACCACAGAGAGAAGGTGCTGTGAATCTTGCTTATGTGGGTTTAAAGCAGGAGCTGTAATGAAGGGATTACAAGAGGGATTTCGTGTTTGTTTTTCTGTTTTTGTTGCTCCAAATGGTCAGCATCTGCCAGTCTGGGAAAGCAAAAAAGTTGTTGGAGACTTCTGACCATATTTTCAGAGTGTGGTTCATCCAAGAGTTAGAAAGACAAACAGTGTTAGTGATTAATGAGAGGCGGGAGGGGGCACTGCGACGGAAAAAGAGTCCAAGTTAATTATCGTGCCATAAGTGCTGCTTTCAACTTTACACACAAGTGTACAAAATCTTGTATGTGTGTTTCTTGCACTGTGATTTTATGCAAATGTGTGTGTGTGTGTAGATGGGTTGTGTCATGTTACTCGCCTGGCAATGAGTAGCCGCAAACATACACTGTAAAAAATGTCAATTAATGTCAATATGAGTGAAAAGATATTACACTTGACTTTATTATTTGATTGCTTTGTCCTATATTGGCTGACTTTTTTCAAACCTAAATTAAGAAATTAACTCAATACAGACTCGCAGTTAAGATGAGTCATATAGAAGGGCATACATGTGTTGTTGTATAGTAGGTATAGTGGGTGGTGTTTGATAGAAGGCCATGATTTTGGAAAAACAGTTACCACAAGGAGGTGTGGACACGGCAGAGAGCCTCCCGGTGGAGCCAAGCTGGGAACCCATCCAGTTCCTCTTCAGTAATGGAAACTGGATTTAGACAAGGTTGGAAGTTAAGAGGGGATAATATGTCATTTTTTAAATACTCACCCACCTGTGCTGCATCAAAAGGCTGCCAAGTCGGTTTACTCTGAGATATTTTAATATACTGTAGTGCACTTGACTTTAAAGATGGCATTCTATACAGATAAATGAAAAATCCACCCTGTCAGCTAAAAGAGCAACATGTTTAAAGAATATAATGTATCACATGAAAAAAAGAAAAGTATAAAATAAGAATTAATTATTTTATTGAATACATGACTCACTATGTTCAGGTGGGCCAACCTTGTCATTGCTATGTTTAGAGAGGCTCTCTAGCTGTGGACGAAGAGAAGCTTGGTTCTCATTGGCTAAAGCTGCTTTTGTTCTTCAAGGTTCCTGGAAAGCTCAGGAAGAAATGTTCCTTGTATGTTTTGTTGAGTTTTCAGCCAGTTATCAAGCCAAAAATGACAGATCATTGTTAGTCTGTAATTATAGCCAGGCCTGTCATGATAACTACTTTTGTTGGATGATATATTGTCTCAGAAATAATTGCTTATCATCAGTTGAAGATCATTTTATACCACATGCACAGTGAGGAATGGAGGCAAATGCTTGCTTAGCCAATGTGACATGAATAGCCTCTTAGCTGCTAATGTGAAGTGTGGCAATATTGAGGTAAAAAAAATGATCAAGGTCATGTCCATGTATCATATGATAAGACATGTTGATGTTGATAATTACGTTATTGTACGATAAGTCAATAACATAGTTATTGTGACAGGCCTTGTTATATCAGGTTAAAGTCAGGGCCAGGAACATACAATATTAGGTATATAAAAGATTGTGGATTGTGTGACAGGACGTTACCTTCACCCTCTGTTAGATAGACTACAGGCCCATCTAGGTCTTTGACCTCCATACTTACCTTCCACTTCATTACATAAAGGTACACACTACTGTACTTTCTGCATTACACTGAACATTAACACTGGTTGTATATAGTGTGCTGTGAGGCTGTCCTGGCCAAATTAAATCCTCAGGGTAATGGGTGATTTTGCATGTTTTTTGTTAGTATCTATCAAAATCCATTTCAGAGGAACATTCAAAATTACTTTTTGACAAGATATTTCTTTGCTACTGAAAACATGGGAAAAAATCCATACGAAAACTGCTCAATGTTTCTGTAGTCATTATTGGTAAATGTCCAGTTTTTATCTAAAGAATTAAAGACCAACCGCTTCATCAGTCTAGCAACAAGTTTTTGCAAGTTTTTTTGCTCAAAGTTTTAAGGAGTTCTTATGTTTTTCTCACTCCTGAAAACTGTGGGTAGTAAACTGTATTACTTGTTTTGTTTGAACACATAAGCACATAAGTTGATGTTAGAGAAACATTTTCATTATGATATTTAATAGGATCATTTTTATAATGAAGCTAACATCTGCACAGGAATCCTCTGCACCCTGAACCAGGTAAGTTTGACCTCTTGACCCTTTTAACCCTAAAGTTCTTCCCTCATGTCTTCATATATCCTCTGCTATCCAGTCTTCTCTTATCTTCTCCCTGTGGCTGCCTATTGTCTATTTCTATTTCCTCTGCCTCTTCTCTCTCAGTATTGCTCTCTTAATCCCTCTGCAGTCTACCGTCTTACTTATCTTTAAATTAGCTTACATACATTTAGAAGAAATGAATGTAATCACAATCTCAAATATCTGATCATTGTCTGTTTTTAAGTACATGTAAATGCTTAAATACTTCACACATGACCTCAGTATTACACAGGAAAAAGAAATACCTTGATATGCATTATTTCATTTGGTATCACTCACACATTGATGGCTTTGATACCATTACTTTGAGTGGACTCTTAAGGAGGCCTACCCCTCGCAGAGCGTGTATGCGTGTGTGCATGCATCCATATCTTTTTTTAAATTCTCCCCTCACTTCATTGAAGATAAATGTCTTGATTTTAGGTGTGTGTGAATGTGTGTGTGTGTGTGCCGGCGATGTCTTCAGTACTCAGCAGGGAACCATTCCATTAAAGTTGGCGAGAGGTTTTCATGGGGCTCTTGTTCACTCTGCGCTCGTTTGGCTCTTGATCTCACCGTGCGACGAACACTCGCGCCACATTAAACGAACGGCCCGGGTCCCCACTGCCTACGGAGCACACAGAGATGACTAGGTAAAAAAAAATTAAAAAACACAGACTCCCCAGGCTGCCACATAAAGCAGACTTCAGAGGGGAAACTTTTTTTAACTGTGTGGTGTAAAATTAGAGCAATGATAAAAGGAAAATGTTGAGTTTTGTTTAAAGAAGTGTGCAAGGTATAAGGAGACAAAAAGTTTAGTGACGTGTATGTATTCTACTGCGTGTGTGGCTGATATATATTTTTTATTGCATTTTTTCAGCAGATAAGCAGAAACAATTAGTTATGCTAATTGATTCTTTATTTTACAGAAATTAGCATACAGGATATTTAGGTTTAGCATACAAGTCATTGTAGCTAAAAGTCAGAAGGGTGTGAAGGGTTCACACAGTGTCCCAGCCCTGAACATTACTCATACAATATATATAAATGATTTGAACTCAAAATTTGAACTCTTTTAGCTAAGGCTAGCCACCTACAGCCTTTGCATCAAGCTCACATGGTTACCTTCTCCCCTAAATGCATGAAAAAGATTTTAAAAAATTACATTATTCCTCCATCCAACTTCTAGCGAAAAAAGCAAACCAGCTGACTCCCACAATATTTTATCTGTAATCCCCTAAAAATATATACATAAATGACACCGATTTAGACTAACATTCTGACTCTTTTAGCTAAGGCTAGCCACCTCAAGCCTTAGCTCTAAGCTAACACGTCAGCTAACAGTGTAAAAAAAATCATATTATCCCTCCATTCAACTTCTAGCAATAAAAAAGGAACCTGCTGATTTCCACATGTTTTAATCTATAGGCCCTAATCATTTACATTACTTATGTATGTTTCTGAAAAAGTAATGATGGTATATGGTTGCATTAGTGCTTTTATCCAAAGCACTTTACAGTGTTTCTGATGGTCATTCACCCATTACTGTACCTATACTCACACGTGTAGGTCTTCAATTGTGTTATAATTATTATCAGCCATAGGGGAAGATAGAGTTTGAAGTGTTTTTTAAAGTCTATTGATATTCCCTCAATATCTACACTAGCTATTTTTAGCGTTTCGACGCAAGTTTGAGTGAAAAGTTAATGACAGGTTTAAACAAACATATTAATTCAAAAAGAAGTGCATACTCTTCTTTTAGATGACTGAAAAATGTAGCTGAAACGCTACAGTGTAGCATAAGAAGTGTACTGTAAGCTATATTCTATGCCAATCTTTGATACACATGTAAAATATTCAATAATATTATATATGAGAAAGAATATAAAGCTTCTGAAAAAGTATTTCAACCACTGAATACTGTAGCAGTATGGTTTCAAATGGAGTAAACTCAGTGGAATCACATTAAGTGGACTGACTCGCTTGCGTCAATCAATCCCTGCATATATGACTCAGTGTCCTGCAAGCCCAATTAATATCAGCTTACACTTATTTTGTCTGCTGCCAGTTCACCTTTCTATCTTCATCCTGACAGGATCCTACCTTTCACCCACGGCAACGTTATGTTTGATGCCCCGCTGTGTGATGAGCTGCTCTGGGATCACTGTCTATGCTCTGGGCTGGATTTCAACCCCTGTGGAGGTGAAGGCGGTCAGTTACCAACCTGACGCCGTGTGCACCGTATTCATGTTGGTGTTTGCCACAAATCACCCTCGTGCTTTTGCAGGTGAAGTGACAGGCATGTCTTTGAGGTGATGTCACTTTTGCTAGAAGAGGTTTGGACATGGTGAGCTTTTGTGTGTGTGTGTGTGTGTGTGTGTGTGTGTGTGTGTGTGTGTGTGTGTGTGTGTGTGTGTGTGTGTGTGTGTGTGTGTGTGTGTGTGTGTGTGTGTGACAAGGGAAAAGTGTGTTTGCATGTTTACTGAGTGTCCATGTTTTTCATTTTGAGCTTGCTTCATACTTAACTACAAGCTTGTCATTGAGTGTGCTTTGGCAGGAATTGAATACATTTTTGGGCACATATGGTTTCATATGAGTGTGTGCTTTGGTGTGCTTATTCGTGTGTGTGTGTGTGTGTGTGTGTGTGTGTGTGTGTGTGTGTGTGTGTGTGTGTGTGTGTGTGTGTGTGTGTGTATGTGTTGTAGGTGTGTTGACACTGCTCCCTGTCAAAGGCGATTTGAGGCCAGTTCAGTCACTGTCAGGGCCGAGGCCAACCGGGTTGTGGGGCGTCTGTGTTTATCAGCTCTGTTAGATCCTGTCATCCACCAGGCTCAGAGCAGAGCACAGGGGACTGATCATCATCTCCTCCAGCAGGTAAAGAACATTGAAGTGACAGGAAAGGACCTCTAACCACACACACACACACACACACACACACATACACTTGGCAAAAACAACATCCAAACTGTTGGCCACCCTCAGTGCTGGCCAAACCTTTAGGTTTGAAGGAAAGGTGTGCACGAGTCATTCCAAAGTCTAATTGATTGTTTTTCTTTACATCTGACATCAAGTGACTTTTGTCATGATAAGCTAGTAGAATGTTAAAAAGGCTACCATACACCATTATAAAACTCCTATAAAATGAGTTCTTAGAGAGCTTATATATTTATGTTACATGTTGTATGAGCATATGTGGTAATCTACATTAACTAACTAACTAACTCAAATTCAAAAATGAAAATATTTAGGCTCTACATTGTTAGTCGGACAAGCTGATGGAAACCGGAGGCAACACAGAGAGCTCTAGGAAACTGTAAAGTACATTTTATTCACAATTTTGAAACATTTCATAGACAAAATGATTAATCGAGAAAATAATACACAGCTGGGGCTATCAGCTGACTAGTGAGGTCCAATCATATTCATACAGCTGTACGCTATATACTTACAAAGAACAAGGGCTCACCATTTAGCTATTAGCAGTGGACAAATCCCACTGCTTCTTTGCTGCCACATGAATCAGCTCCCTTCCATTTAAAGTACTTCCTGTTTATTTTGCTTTCACTTATTAGCAAAGTTTTGAAGTTTCAGTTTGAACAGTTCCATAGGTTGATTACTCTACATCTCCTGGTGATATCACAGATTTTATAAGTGGGGTTCTGTGCAGGCTTTCAAAAGGCTGATCAAGTAGGGAATTACTCAGTAATACTGTATACACCATGTGTATTGCTACATTCTAGAAATCCAAGGGTTAGATTGAAAAAAGGGGTTACTAATACCCTCTAGGATATCGAAATGCTTTAGCTTTGGTGTCAACCTGTCAGCAGGTAACTTTACTTTCTTTCCTTCTGGTCTTTGTTTCAGTATTTCTTTCTCCTGCAAATAAGAAGGAACATGGAACAGAGTTAAACCATGAATCGTTGATGACAGATTTTTTGCGGGCACAGCTGTCGCATTGCTATGTGATCTTCCAGATCCAGAGGACGCAGAAATCTTAAATTGCTGGTGCAATTAGTCTGCAAACTAATTCACAGGTTCTGCCCGGTTACATGTGTGGCAGTGGCTGAGGGACTTGGGGATTTCAACCATTCCACAAGTGAGTGTTTTCTGTTAAAACAAACATCTGTTCAATGTTTTCTCATAGTGAGCTCACCCACCGGACAAAATTACCCAGGAAAAACATGCCCGTCAAATAATATTTTTCTTTTTTTTCTCTGAGTATTGACCTTCGGACCTTCACTTCAAAAATTTAGGATACTAATATCATAACCATCTAGAATAAAGTACAAAGTAGGACAACACAAAGAAGAAAAATGGCTGAGTGGGAAAGGGAGGGAAATTCACAAAAGGATAAAAGAGAAAGAGGTATAAGTTAGAAATGTAGCTGGATGGAGATGGCTTTGGAGCGGAGGTCAGGATAATGAGTGTGGACAGGTCCAGAGGAGTAGACCGCCAATCCGTGAGTTCCACCACTAATAGGATTAAGAAGGATGGGATTCCCCCTGGAGGACTGGACACACTCACACCAGAGAGAGATGGAAGGAGCGACATCTCTGCCTCACCCGGCAATACACCCGCAGGACTGGGTTTAAGTGTGTGCGCGTGTGCACGTGTGTGTTGGACTTCTCTGAGGAAGAGCGTGCATGGACCAAAATGTCCTCACTGGGATAGAAAGATAAGGGAGATCCTCCAAAGAGAGGACAGTTGCCTGGTTATAAGAGGTTATACTTTGGGTTAAGATTAAGGAGTATGGCAAATCTCTGAGTTTAGTTTAGTTTATTTGTTAGTGAAAGTACCAAAAGTAGAAACAGTAGAACTGTGTATGAAGCCATTTTGGCCTTCATGCTAATTCATCTTATAGTCTAGACTGAGATGTAAAGACTGAATGACATTTTGCTTTGGCAACATCTGTGGTGCTAAGCAATCAATAGAGATTTTGTTGCTTGATTTTGTAATCGTACTTTCTGAAGATATTTTACTTGAGGGAGCGCCTACAGCTTTTTTGGTCAGTCAGTCAGTTGGTCCACCACTTTGTTCCAGGCTGAAGCATCTTAAATACTTGATGAATTGCCATGACGTTTTGTTCAGAAATTCATGGTTCCCAGAGGATACATTATTAAGACTTTATTTATACCCTGACTCCCCCTTCTGTTCCGAGTATCCAGTGAAATATCTCCACAGCTATGCAGTGGACGGGTTCAAATAGTATCAGAAGGACTTGCATAAAAATTTGGTACAGAGTAGACCCTCATGTTTCCTACTGAATTCACTTTGGTGATCCCCTAGATTTTCATCTTCAGGTCAAATGTACAGATCTCAGTTTGTTATATACTTCGGTTTATGACCAAATACTTGCAAAACTCTTCCATCAGCCTCAGCTGTATTTTGTGTTTAGCGCTAATTAGCATGCTAAATTGCTAAAAATGCAAAAGATAACCTTTTCATTTTTGGGATGTTAGCATGCTGACATTTGCATTAAGGTCATAACATGTCAGGGCCTATAAGTACAGCCTCACAGAACCTTTAGTATAGCTGTAATATCTGGCTGTAAAGTCTTGTTTTAGTTTATTTTAGTGAAGTTTAGTTCAGTGTAGTTTAGTTTAGTGTAGTGTAATTAGTGTAGTTTAGTTTAGTTTAATGTAGTGTAGTTTAGTTTAGTGTAGTTTAGTTAGTGTAGTTTCATCTCCACCAGAACTAGTGACAAACCAAAGGGGGAAAAATTAAATACTTAAATCAATAAAGCAGTTTCTGACCGAAAAGGTGTAGGCTGAAGCATTTGCTTATTGACACCTTTCATTTCGTCATTTCTACATTTGCAACAATCCAATTTTTTATCTATTCATTCCAACAACCATTTAAGTATAGGTCCATATTTGCAAGATTGTCTTAAAACAATATTCAAATACCCAAATGTATAAACGTTGAAAGTTTTAGTTTGCTGTATATGGATAAAGACATTTTTTAAGAGAAATTTTAGATCCAGTATGAATGCAATCAACTCTCAGATTCAAGTTTTTGACCAGGTGTATAGTTTGTATTGTTATCAGATCTTATTCATTTCACTTTTATTCATATAGTATCTTTCCTGTTTTCTTCTCACACCTCTATTCCACCCATCCCTGCTCATTTCTCTTCAGTTTATTTGTTGGTGTCCTCCACTCAACTCCCTTGTTGTTTACACTCTTTAAGGTTGCTTGCCTCCAAATTATCCAAATTCTGACTACATAACACAATCATGCACGCAAGCCTCTTTTATTTTCTCTCCACTTGTTGTTCGCCTCCTTAAAACAGAAGGAGGCAAGGAGGGGTTGGAGGAGGAGGAGGAGAAAGAGAAGGGTCTGTGTGTGATGGCGAGTGATGGTGACACGGAGCGCTGCCTGGGAGCCTCTTCACGGCTCTGTCCGCAACATCACAGCCAAGCAGAGAGTCAGAGCATTACATAGCCTGCAACGCTTCTCTGTCCCTTCTGTCACACATACACACACGTTTACTTCATACAACACTCTGAGACTTTATTCTTTATTCTTTATTCTAGTTCTACTCATTTCAAACTAAAATGAAAAGAAAATCCACCAAAATCCAAAAGGTTCTCTCAAGTCAAAGGTAGCTAAAAGTTTGTTTTATACAAATAAGAATATATTTATCTGCTATGTATCTCCTGCAATGTTATAAAAAAAATGTTTTCCTTAAACATTAATAGTTATAATTCTTAAAAATGTCAATAAATGTAACCCAATTTTTTAAATAGTATGCATGGTTTGCCTTTATTTTGCAATAGCCACTCAATATACCTGCATAGAATAATCAATGAAACCAGTTTAGTCTTTAGGTATTAATGAATGAACACACAGATTTACAAATGTGTTCTGGGATTGATATATAAATGACTCCACTAATATATTATTCAAGTATTTATAATTGTATATAAATGTAAAAAAACAACCCACATATAAAACAAAATATATTATTATTATTTTGGTTTTAAATGTATGTAATAGAAATCCACAAATTTCTATTATACATGTCATGTATTGTCTATTAAGTTACACATCTTGACTGACAGCCAGTAATATTTTTGAAGCATTGAATATCTGTGTCTTGAACACAGTGAGCATGGTGGCTGTAATGTTAACAGACAACATGAGCATATTTTATACTATTGTTTAACATTGTTTAAATTATTGAAAAGACGGTAAACAAATATTTATGTCATTCCCATATCAGGCAGTTCACGAGTATGTTCAGTACTGATCAGCCACGAGGTAAAAAGACGATTCTTAACTTTGCTTCTTGCAATGTGAAAAGCACAGACTTTCATGTTACAGTATGTTCTTTTGGGACCCAGTCGATTCATGCCAAATGGCCCCAAAGGGCTGGAACTTGCCCATGCTGTCCTTGGTCTACCAGACCACTTGAAACACAGTTAGGTAATCATATAGTATACACTACTGTGGAATGCTCAGTGATTAAAAAATGGTTTATACTTTGTTTTAAAGTTAGTGGCTTTACTTGAGGAGGAATTTCCTAAACTGAAGACCTTAAAAGAAGGCTGGATGTTTTCATGTCTACAGGTGGCATTTTTCTCAATCTACAATGATGAAAAATATAGCCGTTCTTTTTTTTCACATTAAAATACCCAGAGATATGTCATCCTACTTTGAATTATCATTCACATCACTCTTCAAGTTGTAAAGGACAGTACTTAACTACTTGAAAGTTTGCCTGAGAAAGTATAACTTATTTGCCTGATATGAATTTGTTGAGGGATGACATTGACTGTAAGCTGTTATTACAACATTTCTCTCATTTCTCAAATAAATATGTGCTTTTTAGTTGTGTTTCAAAGTATACAGAACTTGCTCTCTCTCTCTTTTTTTTAGGAGAGTGAATCTGGGACATGTCTTGATGAAGATTGCCTAGTAATAGAGCAGCCAGTCCCACCTACCACAGGGACAGGAGAATCCCCAGAAGTAATTGATGCTGTCTTTTCTATTACTTTGCAATACAGTAATAAAGTCTTATTCTTTATTCACCACGGGAAGCAAGGTAGCAGATGTTTCAGTACATAATGACACGATTCTTGCAGGTGTATAAATACCTTGCAAGGGTTCTGATTTTACATGCCTTTATATCATGAAGACTATATGTAGGAAGAAAACATAGTCACCACCACATTGTCTCTGTTTCCCAGTTTTGTGTGTAACATATTTGTGCTTTTGTTTGTCCGTCCTCAGAATGGACATTGCTTACCACAGCAAAGCAGCCACTCCAACAAGGGGAAAGCATTTGCTGGGACCTTCAGTTCCAGATTTGTCAACAGCATTTTCAGCAGGTAATTTATCCAGAACAATTACTGCTATGTTGTACTTTGAAACTAAACCATTTTTTTTGGGGTGTAAATGGCTTTAAAAAGTGTCTACTCACTGACGTTGATACAAAACAATGATCCCCAAGAGAAATGTCGCTACAAGAACTTTAATCCAGTAATGTCGAAAAAGGAATATTGATTTCGAGTACCCACCCTTAATATGTTGCTTTAAAATGCAGGGCTTCCAAAGGCAACACATTTAATCTGACTATGGAATGAGTAGTATACATTCGGAAGTTCCTTTGCACCAACCACTTTTTTTCTTCTTCTTCAAATTACATTTTCAGCATGGGTGAATGAAGTAGACCCCCAAAAATCATGTCAGTTGATCCAAGAACTACTCGACTATAACTCTGAACGTCCATGTCTCTTTCTGTCACTCGGCATGTGTAATGCAGAAGAAGAACAGGACAGTTCATTGATTTCATTCTATAAAATGAATCATGTTAACTGGGCATCTGAATGTATGTGTAAACTGAGATTACTACTGAAAAGTGTAATGGAAAAGTTTTCCATTACAGGTAGTTATTATCTGGAATTTTGACAGTTTTTTCCTACTTACATAATGGGAGTTGGGTACATATTGCTTAATTTGTTGTTGTAGTTTCTCAAAAGATTTTGGCAGAACAGCCATGCCTTAGTAACTGTATATAGGATAACATCTGGTTGCTTGTACATTCCATCTGTAGTCATCTTTACCTACCGGCATGTTTTGTCAAAGGCCATAAGAAACTGAAGACTGGCTTCAGTATAAATTGAGGTTTGCATATATATAGAGAGAGTTGGTGCACATGTTGACAACGTTTTAGAAAGGATTGGAGTGTTATCCATCAGCTTTTCATGTTAAAACATTTAATTGCTCTATTAATTGTAGCCTATTCCATTGACATTGATTTCTTAAAAAGAGGGATTACTGTTGACAACACCCAATTTAATACAAATGAACCACTTATTGCAGTTGAATCAAAATAACCTACAAAGATTGAGTTTTGTTTCAAACAGATTGCTCAATGTTGCTTGGACTACAATGATGTCATGTCAATTCATGGTGTCCAACACATTTTCTCCTTTTTTATTGAGGCTCTGCAGGTCTTAAAATCTTTTTTAAGAGGACAAAGAACTTTGGTTTCCTCTGCAGCTGCCGTGCTCTGGGAAAGGAACCTGTTTGAGATGGCAGGTTGGATGATAGGCCGTTCCTTCCTTCACGGAGGTTTCGGTTCCTTAGACCTCAGCTTGTCTGTGGTGACTTTGTTAATCGGTGGGAGCTCCGACATTGCAACATCAGCTCTGACCCTGAAGGACTGTCGTGATCTTGACCATCGTGAAACAATTGGTTTCGTGAGTAATGTAGTTAAAAGTTTGCATGTCATACACCAATGCACCACAATGCTACATGTGTTTGTCATCTCACGCATCATCAAATAGATTCAATTCATGGGTCAGCACTGGGATGTTTGGCAAGACGTAATTTCCAAAGCTTCTTGTGTCCCTGTAATTTAATCCAGATGTTGGCTATTTATATTATACCTTTTGCCTTTTTTGTGGATTGCCAGGAGAAACTTTGCATGTAATTCTTAAATTCCTTTTTTGTAAATGTGTACCTGTTTTAGTTCAAGAATGCAGAACTTTGTGGAGAAACCACCAGTGTGACTGATCTTTGCCTGTCCTGGGATCCCCCGATTCCAACCTCCACCAATCATGACTGGCTGTTCCAGGAACTGCTTACACATGCAGCAATCATTGTGTAAGTTACCTTATTGAAACAATATAATGGTAACATGACAGTCTAACCAATTTCGCTTACACTGGAGGTTAGTTGTATAACTCATGCCGCAACTGTAGAATAGAAACACGATAACAAAAAAGGCCTTAAAGAAAAGGGAATCTTTAAGATAGGCCAGATATCCACCCTATGATTTTCCAATGGAAGTCGAATGAGGAGCTTAATTCCCAGGTAAAGCTGTCTTGTGTCCTTATTGGATTTATGTTATTGCTGGGATTTGTTGCACTTTTGCGTAATTTCTTTTGTTAGGTCTTAGTTACAGTTGTTTGAAGATCTAACACAGTGCTGTATGATTTAACATCATTCTAGGGCATCTAACAAGAGTTTCAATCTTAACATGAAACACATCTGTATTTTATCCCCTTTAGACTGTGATCCCGAACATTCACTGGCCGCAACTCAAATGTGACAGTGACGAAGAAAAAGATGGTCTTCTCACTGGATTTTTGAGGAAATTCATAGAGGAAGGTAACACTTTTCTAATTTTTTTCTTGTATTGAATTGCTCATCTCAATTTTCACCTAGTTGTCGAACTGTGTTTTTCATTAGATAACATACAATCATATGTGAAATAAGTAAAATGGCAAAAAACAAAGACTAGATTGACTGTGTTCAACATAATCTCATGACTAAAAAAGACTTATGTCAATAATTTTCATTGACTAATACTATACTAGTAGTTTTTTAGGTAGTAGGTTTTCTTTAACCATGATAAAACAGACTTTTAGCCAACTAAAATTTGATCAAAAAACAGGATAAGGTTGACTAAATAAATATGAACAAGGATATTAGACTTAAGGCTAAGACTAAATAAAAAAAAATAGCTCACAAATGTAACATAAGTAGATTGTGTACATTTTACCTCACAATAAAGCTGTTCATGTTAGTTCAACAAACTGAGAACATTCATTCTGCTACTCCCACATTTTCTCCTACATGATCTCCTCTCACTCTGAAAATAAAACATGAATTCTACATAGGACGTAATTATGCAGAATTGAAATCTGTGTAGTTCAAACATCACAAAACACAAGGGGTTAAATTCCAAAAATGATCTACATCCACTGGCAACAGTTTCAGATACAGTGCCAAGAAAGAGTAAGTGACCCCTGCATTTTGGCATAATTTATCCATAAAATATGGTCTGATATTCTTCAAAGTCACAATAATGGCCAAGCCACATCTGCCTGAAATAGTAACATAAAAACAATTGCATGTTTTTCGGTGTATTTATTTATTGTATTATTTGCTTGAACTAGTTATTCTCATTTTTCAGAAGTGACCTCAGCCAAATGTTTCCTGTACTGTGTGTGGTGAGCACATCTGCACATTGGCCTGGAGGAACTTTAGACAATTTCCCTGTTCAAAACTGTTTAATTATATTGATAGTTGGGGAATGCCTTTCATGAATGGCTCTCTTTAGTTCATGTCACTGAATTTCATTTGATTGTAGGTGAGGATTAACCTCAACAATTCTGAAAAATTACTTTTCTTATATCTAAACCATTTTATGATCAATTTTCCACTCTATATATAATAAAATGTATAATGGGATCTCATGACAGCTCAAATGAGTCTCATGATGTGAGAAATCATGAAAGTAGAAGTTCAGCACTGATAAACTGCATTGCCAATGAGAAATAATTATAAGTCAGAGCTCACTGAAAAGGATAGATGGACACATTACATAAAAGGTTGTTTAAGGTTAAAAGCAGAGCCTCAAAGTTTACATAGGATAAGATTGGAACTGCTGTCATGACTGTCAAGTGAATTTATACATAGCCTATTTCAGGAATGGAAAAAGATAGGTTACACCGGGTGGGAGGAAAACAAAAGAGGCTAAATGTCTTTAAGCACACGTGGCACATTGGTGTAGTGGTTAGCAAAGTTGCCTTACAGCAAGAAGGCTTTGGGGTCAAACCCACCAGCCAGCTCAAGCCTTTCTATGTGGAGTTTTCATGTCGTCCCCATGCCTGTGTGGGTTCTCCTCGGGTATTTCGGCTTCCTCCCACGCAGCTTAGGTTAATTGGTAACTCAAATTACCCGTAGGTGTGAATGTGACTGTGAATGGTTGTCTGTCTTTATATTATATGTTAGCCCTGATTGGCAACCTGTCCAGGATGTACCCCGCCTCTCGCCCAATGTCAGCTGAGATTGGCTCCAGCTCCCCTGCAAGACTCTTGGGGATAATGGCATCACCTGTTTGTACAGTAAATAAACTGAAGCTTATAAGGACTCCATGCTTAAAACAGATATGTTCAGCAATATTTTTCAGTTGGTGGTCCTTGACAATGAAAAGTCTTGCTGTTGTCTTCCCCAAAGATATAAAAGTTGTTCAAACAAATCAGACAAGATAATAAATCCTGAACCCAATTCATAACATCATTCTCTCTCTCTCTAAAAGTGGTCATGGTGCTCTAATTCAATGCAGTTCAATTTGATCTACTATTCTGGTTGCTATGTTCTATCAATCATAGACAATGATACAATGCAAAAAATACAAGATCTACACAACAGTAGACAAAAATAAAAAATAAGTAACACTTAACACACAGATAGCCTGCAGACATACCTGACAAGCTTATGATTGGTGTTAATATGCACCATACATGGTTCCACTTTGGGTAAAGAACCATGTATGTTCTCTTCACCACACATCCCAGGTGGGTCATCTTGGAGAGTACACTACAGTAACACTGTCCACACAATGTGCTGATGCATACACTCAGTCCCATTGCACTCTGTGTCCCTGTGCATGTAGAGCACCTTGGACCAAACTGTACCCAGCATCTGGCATTATGCTCTTAATTGCTGTGATCAATTAATCTAATTCATTATCACTGCAGCCACCGTCTGAGGCAGATGTAGACAGACTATTTTCGACCATCTGCCTAAATAGAGTTGCTCAAGACACACTTAGGAGTCTGGTGATGCAATCTGATGCCAGACCAGGTTCAATAAGCTGTGTGAGAGTCACTACTGGCATTGTCAATTGTGGACAACCATGAGAAAATCTTTACAAATGTTACAAATGTCTGATCATTCTCTCGCACCTGCTTGATAACAGTATTCAGATCTACAAGTGCAAATACAGTATATCCTCTCCTACATCAATGTGTCACCTATAGCACTTAATGAAGCAAAATACTGAAGATAGGCAAACTGTAACCCTTCAATGTCAAAAAACTGCCTCTTTAAGGTGTGCAACAGTCTATTGTACACACTCTGGAGGATGTCACGCTTCAGTGATTTCTAGGGGATAAATAAATGAATAAAACATGACAAACCAGGTTCGGACAATGACTGTTAGCTAGCTGCTGGCTGAGGTGACAGCACAACAACATGACAACTTCAACATATTTTAAAAGGCAATATTATTCCCTCTCCAGTTAATGTTAAGTTTGAACTTCTCATGTTACCAATGCGAGCTTGGTAAATTTATTAAGTAGCTATGTATATTTGGTGATGCTCTATTATAGCTAGCTAAATCCATTAACCAGGTAATATAATCAGTACTTTACCTAATAGCTGGCTAAGGTCAGCTAACATTGTATATATAACGTTAGCAAATAAAAACTGCCAAGTGGTTGATTAGCCTGATCTCGCTAGTTACCTATTTACTTATTATGGTTTGCTAGCAACTTATTTTATTGTATATATTTAAACAGGTAAGCTACGTTCAAGTTTATGTTGTGTAAAGTTACTACTATCATATTATGGCTAGCTAGCTAATGATCCTAAGTTGTCTATTAGCATTATATAGCTAACGTATTACCTAATGATAGTTTGATGTTATATCACTAATGTAGAAAGTACTGAAACATAATCATGCTACAGAATGATATAACAACCCCAAAAGAATATGGACCTGTCCATTAAGTAATACTTTTCATCTCCTCTGTGCATTTGTTCTCTCATTGATGTTTCAAATGTGTTTAAATGTGCTAAAACCTTGCTGACTTTATGCATTACACTAGTAATGGTTTTACAAGTGGATAAGCCACTTTAGAATCTATAATACATTTCTTTTGAAAAATGTAGACGAGTACAATACATTAATCTTCACCTTTCGGCCCTCATAAACATAGCAGTGCAAGTAGGCATACACATTTGGACACACATTCCCATGGGTGCCATGTTTGAACACTCCCCCGCCCACCCACCCACCCACCCTCCAGCTCAGTACTTAGGGAGCATATGCTGGGTGCTGTGTCTCTCTGCCCTCGGGGGCCAGTGGGGACCAAGGCCCCTGCCCGCCTGCCTCGTCTGCCTATTTATGACCAGAGCCAACTGGACAGGGCTGACGGATGGGCCCCTGAAGCTGAGGACAGACTTGGGAGAAGGAAGGGGAGGGTGGTGGTGGTGGTGGTGGTGGTGGGGGAGGCGTAGGGGTCGCACTCAGTCCTGGGCAATTAGAGAGAAAGAGTGTGTGCTTGTGTGTCAGGGGGGCAGACATAGTGTGAGTTGGACTTTCCTAATCCATTATCGCCGGGCCTCGCTCCAGGTGGCGTTATGTCGACACGCTGAACGGCGAGCGTGTCGTGATGTGACAGGTCGGGTGTGTGCATGGCGCGTTTTCTGCATGCGTGTGTGTTGGAGAGTTGTCCGCAGACGCATCTGATGTGCGGTAATTGCTGCCCTTTCAGTTAACTGTTACAGATTTTCTCGAGAGGGGAAACTCAGTTCAGTCAGCCCACACTTTGTCTCCGCCGCTGCCAAACTTAACTTCTTTCTTTAGGGGAGATTCAGACTCGAGAGGGAAATTGTAGTTCAGAGGAAAGAGAAACATTCCTGCTTTGTTTTGGGCACTTTGACATGTTCTAGCATGCTGTGCAGAATTTATTTCTGACATGTTTGACTTCCTGCAGTGAACACATTCGCTGCTGTGTTTCAGTAATCGACACCTTCACACCAGCTATTTATCTCCATTAAAAGCTGTGGCTAATGGAGTCTACTCCTCTTAAATGTGATCTATGTAGCATTTTTAATATCATTGTGTCATTGCCAAAATCATTTGTGAAAGTCTTTTTTAATTGGTGTGCAGACTAGGAAAATGATGAAAACAAGTGATAGCAAGTGGTGCAAGTGACCACAGTTTAAACTAAACATATTATTTGTTGTCCTACCATCTATTCTCATTGTTCAGCCTTTAATGTTTAATTTGATGTCTTGACTTAATGTAACTTAAATGTTGGAAGGCGTGTCTTCATAAAAATCATCTGTTTTTTTTAAGTTTTCTTCACAATGCTCCTGGTCAACAGAAAATGAAACCGTTTCTCCAATGAAGCAAGCCCTCACCTGCCTCCTTATTATAATAATATGATTTAAAATACATACAGAAATCGATGTAAAAGTCCATCGATCACAACTGAATGTAAATGTGAGTTGTAGTTTATTTAATTATTGAATTATTCAGGCTGTATACCAAATTAGCATTATGTCGCTCAAGGCAAAAACCACTGTGAAGAATGTCAAATATATATCGGAGCTTGAATTCATAGCATCTGTTAACATACAGTACGGTATTAGTAATAAACATGTAGAATTAAACATGCTGATCTATTTTAGATCGACGTGTTTTTTTGGCAACATGTGGGATGCGTGATGAGGAATGTTTTTAAATGATAATCCCATCAGAAAAAAATGTATGGCTTAATTCACGCATGGGAATAGAATTATTTTATGCTTTACAATCACAACCCAGGAAGTGTTGTGTATTATAACATTTGAGACTATTTGAGAAACACTTGTGTGGGTTTCATTTTTATAGATGTCGCCTTGTAACGGAAGTGTAGTAATTACATGTTTATGTAATTAGGTCAGTAATTCAAAGGAATAAGCTTGTGTGTTTCCCATTAGTAATAAAGTAGCCCTTTGTGGCGTATATCTGTCACAAGGAGGGTTGCTCTAACATTCGTTAACACACAATTAGATGTATCTTTACCAGCAATGTTGAACACACACATAACATGCTTTCATACACACACACCCGCTTATATCTAGGGACACCTGCGGTTAAGCAATTCACACATTTAGTAATCACACATGAGGGTACATGCCTATAACAAAACATACTGACAAAGTGAACGCGGTCGCACTTTCTCCCTCCACTGGCAAAAGCCAAAAGCACACACACACACACACACAAACAAAACTGTGTATACACAAGATACTGTTATGCACAATTTCAAGTACACACGCACATTTGCACATTTCTTAAAAAGGCACCCGTACGCATAAATATACACACACTCAGGCCCACATCTAAACAAATAACCGCATACTCGCACATGCATACCAAGAAAACATACACACACACTGCAAAACACAGACACTTCCATACAGACTCACACATGCCCACAACATGCTCACACTTTCACCCTCCATCGGCAAACCACAAAACACACACACACACACACACACACACACACACACACACACACACACACACACACACACACACACACACTCTCTCAAACACACAGCTCCCTCCACTTCTAGGCCTTCAGAAGGTATTTTCTCTCTCTCTCTCTGCCTCATCAGGCCCTGTAGCAGAGGGCAGGCAGTAGCTAATAATAGGTATTGACTGGTTCAACGTGGGATGAGCAAGGTTCAACCATTGGATCTCCAAATGCGCCCGGGGGTCACTTGCACAGCGAACACGTCTCCCCGGACCAGGCTGAAAGAGAAGGCATTTTAAACTTTCATGACTTCTCTGAAATCGCGGCTGTTTCGCCTTTCAGGCCTTAACTCTTTGTACTCAAAGCGCTCGGCCCGATCAATATCCGAGAAGGAGAGGAGAGGAGAGGAGAGAGAGGGAGAGAGAGAGGAGGCGATGAAATCCAGACGTCTTCATTTCAGTGGCTAAAACTGTGTTGTGCGCAACACATTCAGCCCTGGGTTTGTTTGGTCACTGCTGGTGTGAACTTTGTGTGCACGCTCGCTGGATTTACACACACATGTGCACACGATTGAGCCATGCAGATGTAGCCTGGAAAGCGCACACACACCCAAATGCAGGCAGCAGAAGCATTAAAACAAAGTGGACACACGCTATTAGTTTCTAATGGAACTTTTAAAAGACAAGATTTGAAGTCAGTCTTAATGCAACATTCATTATTTGTCAATTGAATAGTCAGTTGACTGTGAAGCAAAACCTTTATAAAGCAACTGCTCTGGGAGGAATGAGACAAAATCTGCAGCTCTTGTTTTGTGTAAAAAGACATTTTTTTAATATTAGCCAAAATGTGAAGCTTCAGCAGTCTGAATCTTGAGTAAAATCAAGTGGGTATGCTCTAAAGTTGAGGCATTTTTTGTGCAAAATTCCCCTCTTTGTGCTTCCATTGACTGTTTCCTTGCCAAACTGTGGCGTTCACATGTAAGAAAGGAAACAAGCTGGAGCAAAAAAGACTGTCAGGACAAATATACACCCTCAATGTAACTAAAGTAAAGTGATGAAGACTCAATTGAGCTTCTATAGAGAAAGAGGGATGATGATTTTGTCATGCATCTTTTACAGTGTAGTCTCTTCATGGTCAGTATAGACAGGGTGATCACAGGACTAATATCTCTTTCAACATATATGCAGCATGTCACTGTTTCATTAGGATAGACATAAGAATAAAGTAACCTTTCTTTTAAAACTCATGCATAAACACAGGTTTGTACATTCATTTAAACTGCAGCCATGCAAATGTATCCATACACCAGCTGTGGAAAGAATATTATATCTAATATAATAATATAATATAAAATATTTAAATCCTTTGCTTTAAATGTAAAAACAATATCACTCCAAGGCAGTTGCTGTTTTTCAAGCTAATTTGAACTCTTTTATATAATACTGAATAGTTAAATTAACTGTATGCCAGTCCATCATGCTATAAATACTTATATCTCATTTTTGTTTTGCTGATTTTATGATGTTTGATGCACTGTTGTTTGTTTTTTTTATGTTTGTCTTGTAAGGTGTCCTTGAGTGCTATGAAAGGCGCCTATAAATAAAATGCATTATTATTATTATTATTACATACTAATACATGCCATAGCTTTTTAAAGTGTTAATCTGCAAAGTAAATACTGCAAACTATAATTGTCAAATAAAATGTAGTGGAATATAAAAATGCATTATTCCCCCTCTCTAGTGAAGTAGAAGTATAAAGGAGCATAAAATTGAAATATACAAGTATATAAAAGTATATGCACCTGTGTATAGTCCTCCTGTAAAAAGCACACAATTATAATAACATGCACAAACACAGTATCACACACACACACACACTGTAAATGGAGTGAAGGCATGAAAAAGATAAATGCTCTCAGGGTATATGAAGGCACGCTTAACAAAACCCATAATGTTACTGTTTATAGTTCCTACACACATGCATAGAGTGCAGTACGGTATAAATTTGCCCTCTAGAGTCCACACACGGAGTCAAAAAGACACAACACACACATGCGGTATTAGTGTAGAGATGTTAAAAGGACACTGTCAGAACACAGACAAACAGCAGAAACAGAATGTGAACAAACCAGCAGAGCCCTTGTGATTGGCCTCAGGCTGTAATGGACATGAACAACCTCTGTGTTAACAGCAAAGAGGCCTGTTTTGATTTCTGACACATTCAGCACACAGAAAGCTTTTTCTATTTTAAAATGGTTTCCAGTGAGCTGACTCATACCGGTTACTCCGACTGTTTCTTGAGCTTTGTAAAATACTAAACTGGAGGAATTTGATCAAATCTAACATAAATATACGCACAATGTAAGGAGCTGAATGGGGGTGTGTGTGTGTGAATGTGTGTGTGTGATGCCTTCAGGTACAAAGAGGTTTCACCACAATGTGACTCCAGCTGCTACAGAGGGGGAAGTTAATACCCAGGGCAGGGGGACACAGGGGAGTGTTTGTGTTGTGTGTGTGTGTGTGTGTGTGTGTGTGTGTGTGTGTGTGTGTGTGTGTGTGTGTGTGTGTGTGTGTGTGTGTGTCAGTGTGTGTGTGTGTGTGTATGAAGGGCACTACAGCTGCGGCCCCTGCAGATCTACAGAGTGGAGGTGAATGGCACTCGCTCATCAAAAACACACACACACACACACACACACACACACACACACACACACACTCTAAAATCAAAACTGTTAACTACAATCACATTGAAAAAAACATGTCTATATTCATTATTTATACTCTTTTTTTAGTTGCTGTAAATTAACTCTTGTTTTCCAATTCCCTTTTTCTCTCTCGTCATTCAGCAAATGTGTGATATTAATCTTAATCCAACTCCGATATTTATAGAGGAAAGCAGAAGAAGTAAATGAGAAAACCGTTACTCTTTCATGTCCAATTTTTAGTGCTTTATAGGAGCACACAATTCTTACTGATTTATTATATCAGTACTTTCAAAACCATAAAACTTAGAACACATTATTAGTTAGAGCATGATAAGGGATCTAATTATAGTCTACATTAAGCTTATTAAGAATTCTCTGTTATTTTCTTCTGTTAAAGTGATGTATTAAAAATACACTATTCATGAGACGTGTGATGTTTACAATGCTTTCTAAGGGTGATACATCCAATCAGTGTGTATTTGCACTCCTAATGATAACAATAATACTGAATACATATCTGTAAATATATTCGTGGTGTCTCTTCACTTGGGTCTCTGTGACAGCTGAGTTGAACAGTAGTAGAACTTAAATAAAAGTTTAAAAAAAAAAATGTCAGCACAGTCTTACTGTCTCATGATATTTTTGTCAAGCTTCATACAAGATCCATACTGTATATTTGCCAGATGGTTGTCAATAGGTGCATGAAACACCTGTAGAAACCAGAAAAAACATACTTTCTTTAAAAGAAAATCTATTAAAAATTGTATTTATTGTTAAAGTCTTATAAATAAGCAAACTGTAAATAAGAAAAACAATTCCAATCTTTTTTCATTATAGATAAAGAGTGTATAGTGATACACTCTAACATTAAGAAGGCATGCCTTCTCCTTAATTAGGAAGGCATGACTCCTCCTTAATCACCTACATATTTATTAATTTATTTTAACTTATTAACTTTATTACTTATTCATTTTGCAGTTGAAACAATTACAATACCTTTTGAAACACTAAAAAAAGAAAGGGCAGTTCAAATAGAAGTGCTGAAAGTCGTTAAAGTTTTAGTTTAAAGGTGCAGTGTGTAGAATTTTAGCAGCATCTAGCAGAATGGAACGGAAATGGAATATAATATTAATAGGTATGTTTTCATTAGTGTATAATCATTGTAATAAGAATAATTGTTGTCTCGTTACCTTAGATTGAGCCCTTTATATCTACACAGGGAGCAGGTCCTCTTCCACCGAGGCCGCCATGTTGCACTGCCATGTTTCTACAGTAGCCCAGAATGGACAAACCCAACACTGGATCTATAGAGGGCCTTTTGAAAGTTTCGTGGCCACTGTAGGTTCTCCTACATGCTTGGAAGGGGAGGTTGAGGGTAGGGGTATTCAGATGGTTCTGCAATCTGAAACTTCATCTGCTAGATGCCACTAAATCTTACTGGTACTTGAAGTATAAACACTTTACAAAGTTGTGTCAATTTAAATGTTAAAAGTTAATGTCAATCTAAATGTAGCAAGTGGAGTTGAATTACCAGTCAAAGTCCAAGTGCTGAAAAGAAAACATGGCACATGGCACTAAACAATCCATTTACTGAAACAGAAGATAAACTTTTAAGTAGCCTATTTTTCTTAACTGAATTACTCTGTAGCGATGCTGATGTTTGCTTTTGTTTGACAGCTTAGAGTACCACACTATAATATATATTCCCTTACATGCATGTATCACAGTTACATAAATTCTGGGTAAAAACACAATAATAAGAAACACATGACAAAGTAAACAAGACAATTTAAGAACAAGAGAAGTGTGTTTTTGCGCCTCGTACTGGGTGGGCCGACGAAGCTGTGAAGACACGGTGTCATGTGTTGTGTGACGGTGGCGGGTTGACTTCAGCATGTGTGTTAGGCATTAGTCTGCCAGGGCACCACTGTAAACTAGACCCTGCTTGTGTTGGATTCAGTCCATCCAGATACACCACTATTCCCAGCTGCCAAGCTCCACCACAGACAGCAGAACATTTGTCAAAAGTTACTCAAGGAGAAGAAAAATGCCCAGACTTTGAAAAATACTTGCCATCTTGGTATAAGTAAGAAAATCAAGTGCATTGCTGGGGTTGTTTTAATAAGTTGGTCTTTGGTTCAGTCTCAGAGGAAAGTCTAGAATGTGGTTAAAAGACGAGAAAACTGAAAAGAGGAAACAGACTAAGAAGAGTGTTTTTTCAATTAGTGAAAATGATGTGAATCGAGAAAAAAAACTCAAATGTGCCTTAAGACATTTAGGCCCAACGTTTTGTGCCTCGAGGCTTTTTCTGTTCTCTTTTATTTATTTTACTCTTGTATCAGTGGTCTTACAATATGTTGATAAGTGCTGTAGCTGTGTATCACCATATATATCAATGTGTGGAAAAGAAGAAGATATGGTAATACACAGCTACTATACTGATCACCCTATTTTGAACCCTTATCTGTCCATTATCACTGTGGGGACCAGTACACCAAATTTGCAACATACAAGCTTAGATTTGCAGCATGAGACCATCATTCAGCCTCCCGGGGAAAGCTTATGCCAGGCTGCTACAAAGAAGGCCCCGGCCGATTGCTGAACCAATGTTGATTCTGTCCACATTGGACGGGTTCTGGGGCAGTGGACCAACTCTTCTCCCTTGCAGGAATACTTAAGCGGTCATGGGAGTTCTCACATCCAGTGTTCATGTGCTTTGTGGACTTGGAGAAAGTATACGACCGTGTCCCTTGGGGCACCTTGTGAGTTATGGGAGTGTGAGGTATCAGGGCTGTTGCTGTAAGCAATTCGGTCCTTATAAAACCGCAGTGAAAGCTGTGTCTGCATTCTTGGCGGTAAGTCAGACTCATTATCAGTGGGTGTTGGACTCTGACAGGGATGTCCCTTGTCACCGATTCTGTTTGTGATTTTCATAGACAGAATCTCAAGGTGAAGCCAGGGAGTGGATAGTGTCTGGTTAGGGAACTTCTGGATTACTACCCTGCTTTTTTGCAGATGATGTGATTATGTTGTTGCAGGCACTTGGATGTATTGCAGCTGAATGTGGAGTGGTGGCACATCTGAGGCTATGGCGCCTTGCCGGAAAAAGGTGGACTGCTCCCTCTGGGTTGGAGGAGAGTTGCTGTCCCAAGTGAAGGACTTCAAGTATCTCGGGGTCTTGTTCACAGTGACAGTAAGATGGAGCATGAGGTTGACAGATGAGTTGGTGGAGCATCAACAATTATGCGGGTATTGTACCAGACTGTTGTGGTGAAGAAAGAGCTGAGCCAGAAGATGAAGCTCTCAATTTATCAGTCGGTCTACATCCCAACCCTCACCTATGGTCACAAGCTTTTGGTAGTAACTGAAAGAATGAGATCGTGAATACAAACAGACAAAATGAGTTTCCTCTAGTCTAGAGTGTGTCTGGGCTCAGCCTTAGAGATAGGGTGAGGAGTTTTGACATCAGTGGGGAATTCTGAGTAGAGCCGCTGTTCCTTCGCATCAAAAGGAACCAGCCGAGGTGGTTTTGGCACTTGGTCAAGATTTGTTTAGTTTTTTGCTGTGTTCACAAATAGTACAACAATAAAACCATAAACTACAATCAGAGAGCAGTTTGAAAGTTTGCAATTATTTGCTATTGCAGTTCATTTTATGACTGTTTATAGGCACAACAGAGTTGCTGATGTCAATAAAAGTACCCCCCCCCCTCCCTTGCAAATTACTTGATCTATTACACAATGGTTTCACATAAAATGTTTTTAAGAAGAGTGTGACTGCACTTTCTTTGGCTGCTGTGCAAAAATCTTCCACCAAGTTTAAGGCAGAAGTTAAACAGGGATAGTTATATGCTGATAAAGGACAAGTTGAAAAGTAACTTAATGCCAGGCCTACCTGAAAGGCAGAGTTTCACTGTCCACTTTGGTTGAAAGCACTCCGACCACACCCAGCATCGCTGATAGGTCGAGTTGGATGTGATCAGAAGTGTGCTTTGATGCACCTGTAACCTCACCCAGCAGGGATTTTAATGGTGTACTGATACACCCAAGAAATTAGTTCATCAGGGTTTCATGACCAAGACTTTGAGCTTGTGTTAAGAATCCTCATAGTGTGTAACTATACTCTCCAATAAATGACTCATCTATAATTTATTTATAGTCAATAAAATCACCTGATTTAATATTTGGTTGAAAGAAAAACAACTATGTTGCTTCACTAGTAGTGCTTGGCGGCCTACACTAGGGTTAATAAATACATATTAAACCTGATTAATATTCACAGTTCTTCATTAAATCTGTCATTACCAACCAAAACACACCAGTGTTTGATTTCTGCAACAAGAAATTCAATTACTTTCTTTTTTCATCACTTCTGACGTCAGGTTTTGCAATCCTGAAGGTGGATTTCAGATTTCAGATATCCCCTCTGTTTTCTGTTCAACATTACTTCTTTCTTCAGCGCCCCTAACCACTAACCCCCTCCAGACACGCTCTTTTTCGCTCTCGCTCTCTCTCTCAAACACACATATACACAGCGTGGGCGCTGACAGTCCCTTGAACTGTTGACAATAAGTTGATGGGCTAAAGCCTCCAGTAAACATCTCTGGTGCCACCTCTACCCAGATGGAGATACTTAGAGAACACACACACGCTTGCTCACTCTCTCACACACACACACTTTCCAGGGCTGCATTTCATTAGTCAGTGTGTTTATGTCTGCGTTCATGCGGCCTGGCGGAGAAACCTCTCCATTTCACTGCCCTCTTTGGTTGCCTCTGTCGGCTTTACCCTGAGCAGAAAGCAGAGAGAGAGTGACCACAGTCACCGTTCCCTGTTTCATGTATGGACAGCTTGTGTGTGTGTGTGTGTTTGTGCATGTGTGTGTGTGTGTGTGTGTCTGTGTACGTATGTGTGTGTGTGTGTGTGTGTGTGTGTGTACGTATGTGTGTGTGTGTGTATGTGTGTGTGTGTGTGTGTGTGAGAGTGTGTGTGTGAGAGAGAAAGAGAGAGTGCACCCAGTCACCTTTGATGTTAAAACACATAGTACATGCTGTTCTCATTTCTGATCCCACCCTTCTTACCACGCTGACATTGCCGGCCAGCCGTCCCGGGGCAGATGGCACTAGGATCTGTGAGAGTGTATGTGTGTGTGTGTGTGTGTACGTGTGTGTGCGTACGTGTGCATTTGAACATAGAGAGGATACAGTTGACCCACAGGTCGCTGGCCCTAGACAGGCTTAATTTTTAACAATTAATCTCCTTCAGCCAGGAAGGGGCAAAATGATTCTAAATACTCTTTCACACACCATCTCACAAACACAAACACACAGCGGCTGATGATGACAGGCGTCAAACTGCTGTGTCTCTTTGAGTGTGTGTGTGTGTATGTGTGTGTGTGTGTGTGTGTGTGTGTGTGTGTGTGTGTGTGTTTTGTGTGTGTGTCTGCATGTGCATGTTTTTGTTACCTCGTTGGGACCTTTTCTTGTTTCCAGTATAAGCACTGACCTTGTTTGGACCAGTAATCCTCATAGGGACCAAAACCTGGTCCTAATGAGGCAAAACATCATTTTTGAGGTCCTCGTTAAGTTTAGGGGTAAAGTCTGAATTGAGGTTAGGTTAAGGTTTGGGGTTGGGTTAGGCTGTACACAGTTAATGGAATTTAATGCAATGTCCAAGGATACAGTAGTTGTGCACACTTGTGTGTGTGTAGGTGTGTGTGTGTGTGTGTGTGTGTGTGTGTGTGTGTGTGTGTGTGTGTGTGTGTGTGTGTGTGTGTGTGTGTGTGTGTGTGTGTGTGTGTGTGTGTGTGTGTGCCTGTGTTAGCATACGTGTATGTGTGTGTGTGCGTTAATCTGAGATGTGAATATGAGGAGATTAGATGGAGCCAGGGATTAAAATCTGGCTTTTTCCTCAGAGGATCCGTTCCAGCAGGGACAGCCTGATGGACACACAACCCACCCCCGTCACCCATCCACCCACACACGCACGCACGCACACACACATACACACACACACAGACACACACACACACACACACACACACACACACACACAAATCTGAAGGTCCAAAGAAATGTTTGGAGAAACCAGAGAAAGCACATTAAATGTATTTCTAACAGACGAGAGAATGAAAGACAGATGGAAGTGTAGGAATGATGGAAAGAGAAGAAAGACGATCACACACACAGACACACATGCACACACACGCACACACAGAATACACAAATACAGCAGAGTGGAGAGGGTTTTCCTCCCAATTTAAAAACCTCCTCACTGGGTCGGAAAATTAGCCCTGGCCCTCTGTTTATCAATGAGGAGTCACACACACGTCACCTTCCAAATACGCACCAACCATATATTGTGTCCCTTCATCACAGAACAAAACCAACAGGCAGTTTATAAAAAAACTCCAACTAAAATCAGACTATTTTTGCAGTATAAATTCATGTCAGAAGTGATTTTCAAATTGATTGATAACATCTTTAAAAAGTCTTATGGGATACATCAGGAATACTCCTTTAGCATCCGAGCCTCTGAGTGGGCAGGCTAGTGTATACAGTATGTTTGACTTATGAGATAAAGACCAGCAAAGATTTGTTAGTAGCCGTAATGATGAATAAAAACCACAAGCATCTAAACCGGCCGATCTTTGATGTTAAGGTTTTTAAGCTGTTCAGCGTGCTAGAGCTGATTAGCTTTCTAGCATACATGACTTGACTTGAAGTGCTTGTTTTCATCTGTGGGGGTTTGTGTGGTGGTTCTTTCAGCAAGACAAGGTGTGTTCACATTGTTCATTAAAAAGTCGACATTAGCTAGAAAGCTAACGCAAGTAGTTGTTTAAACTCTGACGGTTGAGACCCACCACCTAGCATTCCACGCTAATGTGTAGCCTGCTCATTAGCAAACACGCTACAACTTTCTCCAACAACTTGCATGACTTTTCTCTAAGCAGGACTTAGTTTTTGTTTTATTATCTCCACTTGGTCAAGACTTCTTGAATCACCATTTCATCACTTTTTGTTTGTTTTCAGCACCTGCTATAAAGTTTTCAACCAAATGTTGCCCTCATTTGCAACAAAAGTTAACATTTTAAACTTTCAATCCCCCTTTCTATTGTGTCATTTGTGTGATTCACTGGCATACCATTGAAAGTGAATGGGGGTTCCATCACGTTGATTGGGTCTTCACATGAATCTCTGTTTGTGTTCTAGTCCCTTAGTGATTTTCATCATCAGCCGAGATAGAACTGTGACCTAGAACTGCTTTGTGATCAATTTGTCTTATTTAAATGATATCATATTAATGCACAGATAGGGTGCGCCCTCCGAAACCAAAAACTATGAAACTATAAATGTCTCTCTTACTCATAAGTACTGATTTTGGGTAAAAAAAGAAATCACATAACATGGAAGTTACACAAGCACATCTGAATTCTATAGTATTAATGTATATAAAGAAGCAAAAACAAAACATGTAACTTATTTAAATAAAAAGTCAAAAACTGCAACAAAAAAGTATAAGGATGTTATAAACTGCACGAAAAGAGAAAGTGCTAACCTAGTTTCATGCTACACAGTACATGGAACAAATTCATCTTTTGAAAACCCATTTGAACCTGTTGCTCCTAATTTTCAAAAACCTATATGTTTAATGTCAAAATACTTATGGAGACGATGGTCTGGAATTTTATTTTGCTTTATTCGCTTTGACTAAAAATATCTGACAAAGAAGGCTGCTGCTCACAAGTGATTTTACACACCATTTAAATATATATTAACATTTGTGAGTGTCTCCACTTACAGTTATGCTCAACATGCAGAGGCTACTAAACACACTGGAACCTTCTTAGATTTGCAGATTACAGTTATTTTTGTCAGTACCCATGTACCTATAGTGACAGGAAGTTGAGCTTTGAAGAGTAAATTAACTTTGCACTTGACATTGACAATTGTGATTAATTTACTCTTCAAAGCTCAACTTCCTGTCACTATAGGTGTCCTGTGTGTTTAGTGGCCTCTGCATGTTGAGCATAACTGTAGGTGGAGACACTCACAAATGTTTATATATATTTAAATCTAGAATTAAATCTAGAATTAAAAAAGTATGAGGTGTGAAATGCATTTATTAAAAAACAAACTCCACGGGGGGAAAAAAGTTAAATAAATATGTGTGTTAATGCGTGCATGGTCTGTTAGTGAATATGTGTGTGTGTTTCTATGTGCGTGTCCACTCAGTGTTGTGCTGGACTACATGAGTATGAGGAGCCAACTAACATCAAACGCCTCACCAGCACC